>NC_092340.1:249902500-250202500 GCF_046630445.1 Rutidosis leptorrhynchoides
TCTTGATTTGTCAAATTACCAGAATATTCGAAAAGGACCGAATCATCAAGAAAAATATTTTTCTTGATATGTTTAGAGATTAAGTAGAATGTAAGAGTCGTGTAAAATAGCACATGATGACATTATGATCTGTGAATCATCACGTTCCATTAGAAACTCAGCATGACTTACTGTAATATAATCACGTTGATCAAGTGTCATTATATTATATTAACTCATGCATCAATTTCCAACACTACTTCAAAATCATTCATAATTCAAACTTAAATTTTAAAGAAATTTAGAGACTAAGGTAGTTTCCTTTATGATGTAATATAGATAGCACGAAGAGATAAATAATTTCGGACGAGAATATTTATGAAAATATCTTTATAAATATCGAAGATATTTATGATGATATTTTGGAATTTCTAAGTTCGATGGTTGATGAAGAAAGATTTTTCGCAAGATTTTAACATGAGTACGGAGCAACATATTCGTTGAAGGTTGCATCGGATCCAGAAATACTTGGATTCTTTGAATATATGGTATGGTCCTTGTATTTGGCCTTGGTCTCCTTTATGGTTTGCTCAATCTGTTTTTCAGTACCAAATTTTCTATCGAGCGTTCCTAACACTCCCTTCTTTATCATCAAACTTTTTGGCCGTTTAGACCATCTACAATTTTTCTGTTTCCTCTGCATTTAATGCTACGGTATCTGAATCATCGGTTATCAATCCGAGTTGGTTTCAGGAGAATTGTGTTTTTAGATGATTAAACGCTGATGGTAATATGGTGGAATATAAAAGGTTCCCCGGTATCAATAAAAGAGCACACATATATATCAATGTGTTAATAAGGTTGTTTCGAACGAAAAGTCGAAGTTGACTTGCTGGAGCTGTGACAAAATTTTCTACTTTGAAAGGAATTACCAAGTTATTTTGGGTAATAATAACACTGAAGGAATTAGCACAGATACGTGTTAAACGTTTACTCAGGTTCTGAGTGTTTTCAGATGCATAACTATATGCATCAATCTTTTCTTTCGTAGATGAAGTGCGGTTGGTTCATCCTCTCGATTGAGGTGTTTTTAAGAATCATGAAAGGTTTGAGCGCAGGTTGGAATCGTCAAGATACAAATGAAGTTTAAGATGAAGTCAAGTGACAAACTTGAACAGATGTTTAGTTTCATATATTATAATCAATATTTTAATTCATTTTAATTGTCCAATGTCATTAGTCTACAATTCGTAGTCCACAATTAGTAGTACAACAATTCATATATAGTTTAATATATAATACTCGAATTAATTAATACGTATCGTGACCCTTGTACATGTCTCAGACTCGATCACAACTCAAAGTATATATATTATTTGAAAATCAACCTCAACCCTGTATAGCTAACTCAAGCATTACTGCATATAGAGTGTCTATGGTTATTCCAAATAATATATATATATATATATATATATTATATATATATATATATATATATATATATATATATATATATATATATATATATATATATATATATATATATATATGCGTCGATATGATATGTCAAAACCTTGTATACGTGTCCCGATATTTAAAGTGCATAAAATAAATAACAGAAATTAAATGACGATAAATAAAATTGCGAGAATTAAAATTGCGATAAATAAATGTAATAAGGATTTATCAGTTAGCTAGGAACAGTTAGCTGGGATTTTGTTAGCGTGGATTCTTAACAAAATTCTTCTCATAGTTAAATTGTTTGTTTCTAACAAATTTTATTATGTCAAATGTTTTCTTCATTATGCCACTTGTTGGATTCTGATAAATTAAATTCCAAATATGAAATTGAATGAAAATGGTTATTCTGCGGTGAATCGGATTCGTATATGTGTGGATGTAAGTAGGATAGTAAATGAACGTTGAATCAGATTCGAAGAATGTACAATGTAACTTATTAATGTGAAATCTAAATATTCCTCGGGTATTACCTACCCGTTAAAATATTTTCACTATTAACAGTTTGTACGAAGGAATTTTTAATTACAATCTTTATGAAAATATACTTACATATATATTTTCTTCAGATGAAATCATGATTTAATGAGTTAATATAATGTTAATCTCATTTTGTTTTCGGTTGGAACTAGAATGAATAATCTCTAAAACTTTAGAGATTACATAATCGCCGCCTAATATTTCTTCAATGAAGTTATGAATCAATACTTCATCGTTAATTTTTATTAGTACTCGTTGGTATCTATGGTGCGTACGACGTTGATGCTCGTGGGACAGATTGTGAAGTTGAGGTTTGAGGTGCGGATGTGGTTGTTGATGGTACTGGTGCTGATGCTGGTGGTACTGTTGGTGCCGGTGATGTTGCTGAATCTGGAAAATTTTGCACCATATTCTCCAAAGCCACTACTCGAGCGCGAAGCTCGTTGACTTCTTCGATTACTCCGGGATGATTGTCGGTCGGAACAAACGGATGAATAAGGTTTAGAATCTGAGATAGTATGTAATCATGACGAAATATTTAGGAAAAGAGGGTGAAAATGGTATTTCGGACTGGTTCACCGATAAGTGCTTCAGGTTCTTCGCCAAGAGGTGAATTTGGTTGATGGAAAGGATCTCCTTCTTTTTGTCTCCAATGATTAAGTAGGCTACGAACTCATCAAATGAATTGGTTGATTCATTCTGGTGACACTGCTTTCGAATCTTAGGTGAAACTCTATATCGGAATAGCTGTCAGAATCCGAGGAATTCGAACTGGTTGAGGGATTCATCTCGTACGATCAGATGAAGGAGTTTTGATAAGAAATAGATTATAAGATGTAGATTAGTACCCTGTAATACATAATTTACATATGCATATATAATACTAAAATCCCATAAGTTACGGAGTAATCTACGGAAGCTGTCAGGCAAAAGTAACAATAACAGATACGTTAAGATATGAATTTATATATACACTGTCTATGCAATAGAGGCAGTAAGACGTGTCTAGACTTTAAGGATGATAAGCAAATAATTTTTGACACTAGATGATAAGCAAAACTTTTGACATGCAGACACGGTCGAAGTCCAGACTCACTAATGCATCTAATCAACTATCATTTAGATACACTAATGCAAGACCTGGTTCACTACGACCACCGCTCTGATACCAACTGAAAGGACCCGTTCATATACAATATAAACGATTCACAATAGTTGATTACATAGAAAGGTATTTGACCTCTATATGATACATTTTACAAACATTGCATTTGTTTTTAAAAGACAAACTTTCTTTACATCGAAAGTTGACAGTATGCATACAATTTCATAATACGTCTAACTATAACTGACTTAATAATAATCTTGATGAACTCAATGACTCGAATGCAACCTCTTTTGAAATATGCCATTAATGACTCCAAATAATATCCTTATAATGAGCTAATGTACAGCGGAAGATTTCTTTAATACCTGAGAATAAACATGCTTTAAAGTGTCAACCAAAAGGTTGGTAAGTTTATAGGTTTATCCTAAATAATAAAATTCATCATTTTAATAGACCACAAGATTTAATATTCCCATTTCCCATAAACATCATGCATAAAATTCATTCATATGGATTGAACACCTGGTAACCGACATTCACAAGATGCATATAGAATATCCTCATCATTCAGGGACAACTTCGGACATGATAAATTTGCCATCATTTCGGGAAAACTTCGGACATGATAAATTCGCCATCATTCCGGGAAAACTTCGGACATGATAAATTCGCCATCATTCCGGGAAAACATATGACATGATAAATTCGCCATCATTCCGGGAAAACATCGGACATGATAAAAAGGGCACATTCGATTTCGATAATTCAACCATAGAATGTAGTTTCGATTACTTGTGTCTATTTCGTAAAACATTTATAAAAGTTTTTCATGTATTCGCAGTTCAAAATATATTTCAAATGAATTTAACAAAAGAAGTTATAAAAACAGCGCATGTATTCTCAGTCCCAAAAATGTAAAGAGTAAAAGGGAATCAAATGAACTCACCATACTGTATTTCTAAGTAAAAATACATATATCTTCATTAAACAAGTGTAGGGTTGGCTTCGGATTCACGAACCTATATCATTTGTATAATTATTAATATACATAATGGAGATCGAACAAATATATATATAAATTTATTACTTATATTCCTTTTATATTAATAATATATATATATGTTTCATATATTCATTTTGTATATAAAAATATTAATTCTCGTTATGTTATATGTATCAATTATATCTTTAATATATATATATATATATATATATATATATATATATATATATATATATATATATATATATATATATATATATCATTTGTATATTATTAATAGTAGTTATAATAATACCAAAATAATATTAATAGTGGTAAAAATGATAATAGTTATAATACTTAATATTACTAATAAGTTAATAATGTTAATAATTCTATTAATGATAATAATAATGATTATAATTGTAAAAATATTAATTTTACTGTTAATGACAGTTTTGATAATGATTTTGATAATTTATATAATAACAATACTCATGTTAATAATTATGCTTATGATAGTAATAATAATTTTAGTATTTACAAAATGATGCCAATACTAATATTTGTAACAATAACTTGTATTATTTTCATAATAATAGTAATAATAATAATCATAATCATATCAATACCTATTTTAATGTTAGTAGTAATAATGATAATATTAACATTTAATGATAATAATAATAATAATAATAATAATAATAATAATAATAATAATAATAATAATAATAATAATAATAATAATAATAATAAAGTGTAGTATGATAGTTATAATATTACTTAACTTATCATTAATAATAATAATATTCATTTTTGTAGTCATAATCCTAAT
Organism: Rutidosis leptorrhynchoides; assembly: GCF_046630445.1. Taxonomy (NCBI): domain Eukaryota; kingdom Viridiplantae; phylum Streptophyta; class Magnoliopsida; order Asterales; family Asteraceae; genus Rutidosis; species Rutidosis leptorrhynchoides. Next base: position 249,907,403 of record NC_092340.1, read on the forward strand.
ATTAATAAAAATAATATTTACCACTTGTGTTAATAACAATACTAATAATAATGATATTACTAATAATAATAATAATAGTAATACTAATCGTATTGATAATAATAATAATTCTATTTCTTAATATTACAAGTAACATAATATTATAACAAAATGATTTATACAAACAATAATAATAATAATAATAACAATAATAATAATTAATAATTATAATAATAATAATAATAATAATAATAATAATAATAATAATAATAATAATAATAATAATAATAATAATAAAAGTAAAGTGTATACCCTTTGAAAGCTTTTTCTAAAAGCAATGCCCTAGACGAGGCTCGAACCCCCGACCTCTCACTAAACGCGAAACACCCTGACCAACTGATCCGTCCAGCTTCTTCTGATTTAAAACAACCCTTTAATAATATAACCCGTATTCCTGTGATCCTCTTCTTCATGTAAATCTAATCGACTAGAAATTAAACTCAAACAATAACGAGTCTTGAGGTTTGAATTACATTAAAAATTAAAGCAGAAACGTTGTTTTGGAGTGACTAATCGGATTGAATAAAGAAAGAAAGAAAAAAAATAGAAGCCAAAAATGTTGTTGCTTGTTCGAAAAAAAATTGAAGATCACAAAATAATGATTTTTATTTTGGGACGTTTTGAGACTCAGATATCTTCATGAAATATCTTCCACAAGATCATTAGAATACACTTATATCATTTATTGAACCTGAATCGTAACAATTTTCACGAATTCGCTTGAAGAACATATGTTGACTTTTAAAATCCACAACTTTGACTTTGAAATTCGTACATGATTTGAGGAATTAAAGAATGAGAATTTACAGTGAGATTAAATGGGTGATTCCTAAGACATCTGCATTCTTAATTTTGGAAGTTAAATTCAAAATTGAGATTTGGATAAAAATGTGAAGAACAGAGATACCTGCGGTTTTCCTATTTTTTTCTGTCTAATTTCCCTATTGTTTTCAGCTATAATCATTTGTAATGGATAATAAGAGTGTTAATTGAATGGTTAAATCCACAAGTATGTGATTATCGTTGGGTTTATACAGGAGAAGGTATCGACAGCCATTTACTCAGACAAAGAGAAGAAACAAAAAAAATTAAAAAAAATAGATAGGAAGATTTACAGAATCGTACTACTTTGTGTAATAAATTCAATAATTAGATTTTAAAGGTACAAATCAATTACAGTTAGGAAAGGGATGTAAAACTGCACCTGATTCTAATATCGTACGAATGATTTTATTGATATTAATAATTATATTAATAATAAGAATATCAAATAATAATAATAATAATTAATATAGATTTCCCTATATACATATATCTGTATCCATTTTTATAAATGTCTGTTTTTATATAATTTTGTATATATATATATATGTATATATGTATATATATATATATATATATGTATCTGTATATAATCATATATATATATATATATATATATATATATATATATATATATATATATATATATATATATATATATATATATATATATATATATATATATATATATATATAAGCATTTATATAAATATACCTCTGTAATTTACATATATGTATTTATATATATTTGATTTGATTTTCTATATCTGTCTTTATTTATGTATATATGTATGTATTTATAAAACTGATTATATATTTGATTATACATATATATATATATATGTATATATATATATATATATATATAAGAATATTAATAATAATACTAATAATTATTATTGAATATTAATAATAATACTAATAATTATATTGGTAATAATAACTTCTACAAGAATATTAATAATAACAATACAACTTAAACATATCAAATTTTATGTATATAAATATATGTTTTATATTTGAAGTAATAATATTACAAATATTAATATTAACAATAATAATAATAATGAAAGTAATATTAATATATCAATTATATTCAAACTTGTAATTTAATATAATACCACTTATTATTTATGTAATATTATATTACGGGACGCCATTTACTGAATAGTTAATATTTATATATTCTATGCATTTATTTAATAGAAATCTTATATAGATTTATAATAACATATATATATATATATATATATATATATATATATATATATATATATATATACACATATATATATATACTTATTTTATCAATAGCTTAATTATTTTAATTATTACATTCCAATTAATTAAAGTATTTCTTTATGAACTCATAATATTATATTTTCTTATATTTTTATTTATATAATATATATACATATTTATTTATAAATATTTGTTCGTGAATCGTCGAGAACAGTCGAAGGTCAAATAGATATCTAAAACAGTTCAAAATTTTTGAGATTTAATTTAACAGGCTTTGCTTATCGTGTCGAAACCATATAAAGATTATGTTTAAATTTGGTCGGAATTTCCCGGGTCGTCACAGTTCATCCTTTCGATTGAAGTGTTTTCAAGAATCGTGAAAAGTTTGAACGCAGATTGTAATTGTCAAGTTACAAATGCGGTTTAAGATGAGATCAAGTGGCAAACTTGAAGAATTGTTTAGTTTCATATGTTAAAATCAATATTTTAATTCATTTTAATTGTCCAATATTGGTAGTCCACAGTTTATAGTCCACAGTTAGTAATTCAATAATTCAAATACAGTTTAATATATAATATTCGAATTAATTAATACATATCATGACCCGTATACATGTCTCAGACTCGATCACAACTCAAAGTATATATATTATGGCAGAATCAACCTTAACCCTGTATAGCTAACTCGATCATTACCGCGTATAGAGTGTCTATGGTTATTCCAAATAATATATATAGATGCGTCGATATGATATGTCAAAAAATTGTATACGTGTCCCGATATTTAAAATGCGTAAATAATGGTATTTAAATGACGATAAATAAAGTGCGTAAAATAAATAATAGATATTAAATGACGATAAATAAAATTGTGAGAATTAAAATTGCGATAAATAAATTGTGATAAATAAAATGTAATCAGTTAGCTAGGAACAATTAGCTAGGAACAGTTAGCGTGGATTCTTAACAAAAAAATTTCTCGTAGTTAATTTGTTTGTTTCTGACAAATTTTATTTTGTCCAGTGTTTTCTTCATTATGCCACTTGTTGGATTCTGATAAGTCAAAATCCAATATGAAATTGAGTGAAAATGGTTATTCTACGGTGAACGGATACGTATATCTGTGGATGTAAGTAGGATAGTAAATGACCGTTGAATCAGATTCGAAGAATGTACAGTGTAACTTATTCATGTGAAATCTAAATATTTTTCGGGTATTACCTACCCGTTAAAATATTCTCATCATTAACAGTTTGTACAATAGAGTTTTTAATTACAATCTTTATGAAAAGATACTTTCATATATATTTTCTTCAGATGTAATCATGGATTTAATGATTTAATATAATATTTATCTCATTTGATTTACCGTTGGAACTAGAATACATAATCTCTAAAACATTAGAGATTACATAGTCGCCATGTCGAACGAAGCTAATATAGATAGAACGATATATAGAACTATGATTATACTCATGGTACAGAATGAGATGTTGAGACATGGATTATTGATGGTACTGGTGCTGTTACTGATGGTACTGTTGGTGCCGGTGTTGTTGTTGAAGCTAGTAAATTTTGCACCATATTCTCCAAATTGATTACTCGAGCGCGAAGTTCGTTAAATTCTTCTATTATTCTGGGATGATTGTCGGCCGGAACGAGCGGGTGAATAAGGTTTAGAATTTTAGATAGAATATAATCGTGGCGAGATACTCTGGAAATGAGTGTGGAAATGGTGTTTCGAATAGGTTCGCAGTAAATACTTCAGGTTCTTCGCCAAGAGGGGAATGTGGTGGATGGAAAGGAACGCCTTCTTCGCGTCTCCATCAGTTAAGTCGTCTACGAACCCATCAGATGAATTGGGGATGGTTGATTGGTTGATTCATTCTGGTGACGCTGCCTCCGGAGCTTAGGTGAACATCCATGTCGAAATAGCTGTCGGGTTCCGAAGAACTTGAACTAGTGACGAGTCCCATTTCGTACTTTCGAATAAAGGACTTTCAATATGAAATGATTTTCGGCTATCGGATGGTATTCTAATTACATAGAATATATATATATATATATATATATATATATATATATATATATATATAGAACAAAAGATTTCGTAGATTACAGAGGAATTTACGACATATGTCAGGAAAATCAACAGTAATAGATACGCTAGGATATGAATTTATCTATACACTGTCTATGCAATAGAGGCAGTAAGACGTGTCTAGACTTTAAGGATGATAAGCAAATAATTTTCAACACTAAATGATAAGTAAAACTTTTGACATGCAGACACGGTTTAAGTCCAGACCCACTAATGCATCTAAACAACTATCAGTTAGACACACTAATGGAAGACCTGGTTCGCTAATACCACCGCTCAACTGAAAGGACCCGTTCATATCAATTATAAATGATTCACAATAGTTGATCACATCGCGAGGTACTTGACCTCTATATGATACATTTTACAAACATTGCATTCGTTTTTAAAAGACAAACTTTCATTACATCGAAAGTTGACGGCATGCATACCATTTCATAATATATCCAACTATAAATGACTTAATATTCTTGATGAATTCAACGACTCGAATGCAAATTCTTTTGAAATATGTCATGAATGACTCCAAGTAATATCTCTAAAATGAGCAAATTGCACAACGAAAGATTTCTTTCAAACCTGAGAATAAACATGCTTTCAAGTGTCAACCAAAAGGTTGGTGAGTTCATTAGTTTATCATAATAATCATTTTCATTAATTTAATAGACCAGAAGATTTTCATTTCATTTTTCATAAACATCATCTCATATCAGGCATTTCGCAAACTGCATAGAGATAAAAATCATTCATATGGTGAACACCTGGTAACCGACCTTAACAAGATGCATATAGAATATCCCCATCATTCCGGGACTCCCTTCGGACATGATAAATTCGAAGTACTAAAGCATCCGGTGCTTTGGATGGGGCTTGTTGGGCCCGATAGATCTATCTTTGGGATTCGCGTCAATTAGGGTTTCTGCTCCCTAATTCTTAGATTACCAGACTAAAAAGTTGCATATTCGGTTTAATAATTCAACCATATAATGTAGTTTCGATTACTTGTGTCTATTTCGTAAAACATTTATAAAAGCAGCGCATGTATTCTCAGTCCCAAAAATATATATTGCAAAAGTATTTAAAAAGGGAGCAAATGAAACTCACAATACTGTATTTTGTAGTAAAAATATATATGATGACATTGAACAAGTGTAGGGTTGGCCTTCGATTCACGAACCTATATCAGTTGTATATTCATTAATACATATTCTTGTAATCGAATTTATATATCTTTAGTTTTGTATTAAGATTAATATTTATATATATATATATATATATATATATATATATATATATATATATATATATATATATATATATATATATATATATATATATATATATATATATATATATACACAATTTTATTAATACTTATCATATATTATAATGTTCATTTGACATATAATTTAATAAATGTTATATTAATATAGATGATATTATATTAGGTAAAACGTAATATTATGTAATATTAATATACTTATATAATAAATATATTTTTATAAAATTTTTCTTTGGTTTGAAAAGTATTTATGATAGTGGTACTAGAATAAGGATATTAATAGTTATAGTACTAATGATAATGATAATGATAATAATAATAATAATAGCTTCAGTAAAGATGACAATTTTGAAAATAATGATAAGATAAAATGATAGTTTTCATAAAGATAATATTTTTAACAATAGTAGTACTTTTAATAAACATGATACTTTTTAATAGAAATTTAACTAATCATATTACTACTAATACTAATATTAATGTTAAATGATAATCCTAATGCTAACTATTAATAATAACGGTACTTAGTACTAGGACTAATTTTAATGATAACCAGTGGATAATTTTTAGTAAAAATGACCATAGTAATAATAATTTTTAATAATAACAATACTAATAACGACAATATTACTAGTAATAATACAATAATTATAATTCTAATAATAATAATAATATTAGAAATGATAATACTACAAGTTTTTCTTTCCTAAATGATAATACTAATAATAATAATGATAATATCGTAATTTACATTAATGAAGTTAATGATATCAATAATAATAACTAATAAAATGATCATAGTTAATAATATAACAATAATAATAACAATTAATAAAAAAAAATATTAATAACAAAAATAATAATACTAATATGAGTAATAATAATAATAATGACAACAATAATAATAGTAATAATATTAATAATAATAATAGTAATAATAATAATAATGGTAAGGAAAACTACCTCATGTTAATCGGATTAAAAAAAATTGGCTCAGCCGGGTCTCGAACCCAAGACCTCTCGAATAACGCTAACACCCTAAACCATTGCTCTGTGACTGTCTTTCTATTATAAACCCAAACGAATTTATTATAACCCGTTTGTTATTCTGGTTCCTTTTCATCTTCTTAAAAACAAACTTCAATCGATCTATAACCTTTCTATCTTCATTTGAATTGTTGCATTTATAATATGTACTTGAAACAGACTCTTTCTTTAAAAGTGTTTGGATTAAATTAGCAAACGAAAAAATAAAATAACCCATTTGTAAAACTGCTACTGTAGTCACAAGCATAATCAAAAACTCAAACTTCAATCTTGGCTTTGAGAACGTTTTAGACCCATGTTTCTAAATGAAAATGTTTTTAAATCAATTCTATAATCTTTCTGAAGCCTCAATTGAAACAGAAACATTAACATGAATAAGAATTTTACGAAGAACAAACATGTTGACTGTTTGAAAACAAACTTTGACTCTAAAATTCGTGATCAATCTAAGGAATTGATAGTTGAAACTTGGCAGATAGTTTAAAGACACGATTACTAACGTATCTTCATTAACACATTTTGATATTGGATTCGTTTTTGGGCTATTGAGTTTTACACTCAAGAACAGAGATGAATAGTAAAAATATATATAATTCTGTTTAATTTATAAGATAAACAGATGTATTTGATGTATGATATTCATAGAAAATATTTGAATGGATTTTTGGTTCCCTAACATAATTGAATGGATTTGATTTATAGACTTGAAATATTCGTTCCAGTAAACAAAAGTAAAAGCTGATAACGATGGGCAACTGACTTTGTATTTATCTGTTTAGTTCCTTCTCATTGTCTATAATACACGAATTCTTTTGTCTGCGGATGGTGGTTGAGTTGGACAGCTAACAAATTGAAGACAATATTACATCGACAACTAGTACCAATTTGCAACAGAACAAGAAGGAAAATAACAACGAATATAATTCTGTAAATCAATTCGTACGATTTAAAGACTTTATCATCATATAAATAATTTAAATGTGTCTGTAATATATAACAGAATATGTATTGGATATAGGTATATAACTGTATTATAGCTGTATATGTATTAGTTTATACATATAGTCGTATTATATATATATTTTTGTATTTAGGTATGTTCATTTATTTATCTATTTTTTATATATACTAATATATAAATAACTGAAATTTATATATGCATTTGTATTTATATATAACAGTATTTGTAATCATATATCTGTATGTATATTATTTGTGTACATAAATAATTTTATCATTTAATAAATATTACTATAATAGTAAAAATACTATTAATAATAATAATAATAATAAATAATAATACAGATAATAAAAATGATAATAATAATATTATTTATGATAATAATAATATTTTATCCTATTTATAATAATAATGATAACTATAATGATTTTTAATAATATTGGTAATAATAATTTTGAAATTAATGATAATAATTATAATAATGACTAAATCATAATTTTATTATTAAGTATAATAATAATGATATTAATGATGATAACAATAATTTTTGGTAACAATTTAAATGTATAACTTTTCATATGTATATACATTATATATAGTTATACTAATAATACTGATATTAAGATTAATACTAATTATACCAAAATAATATTAGTATAATAACTATATATCAATTTGTTTACATAACCATCGATCGTTGCAATCGTTTACTAAATGAATCCGAAACCAAATATATATACATTCAATATACTTTATTTATATATATATATATATATATATATATATATATATATATATATATATATATATATATATATATATATATATATAAATATATATATATATATATTTTAAATACTAATTATATTTTTAAACCAATAAAATTATTGTTATAATATATTTACAAATAATATTCATATACACATAAATGTTCGTGAATCGTCGAGCACGGTCAAAGGTTAATTGATTACATGAATGAAATTTCAAAATTTTTGAGATTAAACTTTACAAACTTGCTTATCGTGTCGAAATTATATAGAGATTAAGTTTAAATTTGATCAGAAATTTGTGGGTCGTCACAGTACCTACCCGTTAAAGAAATTTTGTCTCGAAATTTGATTAGGATGGTCATGGCTAACAATAAAAATGTTTTCATGACTCATACGAGATGAAAATTAAAGTTTTATCACCACCGAGTAATATGGATAAAACAATTTGTTTATGTGAATAGTACGAGTGAAGCTATCACAAAAATAGTGAAATGAATAAATGTAGATTCGTCTTAACTGGGACGTAGTCACGGTTGATTTTCGGAATTCAAGGAATTTTGGAGAAAATTTTCGTAATAAGATTTGATTCTTCGGTAATTAAGGAAATTAAGATCTTCTTTGGTTAAATGCGACAATATGGTTTGATTGCTTTGCCGGATATTTCACTATAAATCCATTCCCTTCGTTTCCTTTATATTTTGGAGTTCCATACTTTTGTTTTCTTTTCCCGACCTTATGTCAAGCGAATAATGGTCCAGAATTCGTAGTTATGAAGTTTCGAATGAACATGACTAACGTTCTAAGAGAGAGATTGTAATAGCACGATCTTGATTGGTTAAATTACCAGAATTCTGGAGAAAAGATAGAAATATCAAGAAAATATGTTCTTGATAGAACTATCAAGAAAATATGTTCTTGATATGTTTATAGATTAGATAGAATGTAAGAGTCGTGTAACATGGCACATGATGACGTTATAATATGTGAATCATCACGTTCTCAGAATTTAGAAACTAAAACAGTTTCCTTTATGATGTAATAATGATAACGCGAGAAAATAGATGATTTCGGATAAGAATATTTAAGACGATATCTTCAGAAATATTGAGGATATTAATATTGAAAGATACGATAATATCTTAGAATTTTAGAATCAAATTGTGATGAAGAAATTCATTCACGATGATTTAGAGCGATTAAGGAGTAAGGTATTCTCTAAAGATTTCATCAGAAATAGAATCATCAGGATTCTTTATGTACAAGTTTAGTCCTTGTGATTTGTGCAGAGTTTCAGAATGAGAGATCATAATTCTAAGAGATAAATGTTATATGTATATATAACTTTTGATGTAGAAATGCCGCGAGATTCAAAATACTGATTGCTGATTTCCCGATACTTGGTATGGCAATTCTTGTTACAAGATGTGGATGAGTATATGATAAGGTTTCAATAAAGATAATGAATTTTTTTTTTGAAAAATTAAGGATCAACAAAATTGTTGGTAAGTTTACTGCTAATGTAGTGGGACATAAACGGTTCTCCGGTAACGATGATGATGTAGTGACACGAACTTTTCCATGATTATATATTAATTGAAAACTATATTTGCATAATTAAATGTTTCTAACATGTTAAGCAATCAAACTTGTTAAGACTTGATTATATGAAATGAGTTTCATGTAGACAATTGACCACCCAAGTTGACCGGCGAATTCACGGACGTTAAAACTTGTAAAAACGACATGACGATATATATATATATATATATATATATATATATATATATATATATATATATATATATATATATATATATATATATATATATATATATATATATATGGATATACATATAGTTAACATGAGATTATGTTAAGTAAGTATCTCCATAAGTATATTAACAATGGGTTATATACATAAAAATGAGACTACTAAGTTAAGAAACTCGAAACGATATATATAACGATTATCGTTATTACAACGTCTTACTAAATACATATGTATCATATTAAGATATTGTTACACTATATTTAACATGATAAAATGATAATTATATATATCATTAAGTATGTTAACAATGAACTACATATGTAAAACAAGACTACTAAATTAAGAATTTTGAAACGAGGCATATATGTAACGATTATCGTTGTAATGACATTTTAATGTATATATATATATATCATATTAAGATATATTCATACATCATAATATCTTGATAATGTAATAATTTAACATCTCATTAGATATAATAAACAATGGGTTAACAACATTAAATGAGATCGTTAACTTAAAGGTTTCAAAACAACACTTACATGTAACGACTAACGATGACTTAACGACTCAGTTAAAATGTATATACATGTAGTGTATTTAGATGTATTGATAATGCTAAAAACGAACATATATTTTATAGCATTATCCCTCAAGAAAGACAAGCTTTTAGTTGCAATTGTTCTATTTACAAGTGATATTCGTTTAAATATTAATGGGTGAAGACAAAAGACAGATTCGACGAATTGAAGACGCAAATGACCAAAAAAATAAAAAGTACAAAGTACAATCCAAGTGGTTCAAATTATTGATGAGAAACGTCTAAAAATTACAAGAGTACAAGCCGTGAAACACAAAGTACAAGATATTAAATCGTACAAAAAGGCGTTCGAAAATCCGGAACCGAGACATGGACCAACTTTCAGCGCGCGACGCAATGGACCAAAAATTACAAGTTAACTATGCACAAGAATATAATATAATATATAACTAATTATATATATTATTATATATTATAATTATACGCAGCCCACGTTTTGGATTTAATCTATGAGCTGGATTCCAGACCTCCGCACTCGTGGAGCTGTGATGAAGAAAACCTCCGCACTCGCGGAGCTCAACAGTGAAACGTGGGCCTATAAAAGGCCGCGCATTCTGATCGATTCATTACCCCTTTTCTTTCTTTTCTATATACGTAATATATATATATATATATATATATATATATATATATATATATATATATATATATATATATATATATATATATATATATTATAATTTTAATTTTAATTTAAGTTTAATAATAATAAAGTTATAGTGGCGAATGTTGTAAGTTTGTAAGTCGAAATTCTGTCCGTGTAACACTACGCGATTAATACTCATTGTAAGTTATGTTAAACCTTTTTAAATTAATTTCTCGTAGCTAAGTTATTGTTATGTTTATTTAAGCCGAAGTAATCGTGATGTTGGGCTAAATATTAAGATTGGGTAATTGGGCTTTGTACCATAATTGGGGTTTGGACAAAAGAACGACACTTGTGGAAATTAGACTATGGGCTATTGATAGGTTTTATATTAACTAAACGATACCTCGTTAATTTAATATTAAAGGTTACAATTCGACGTATCTATAAATAACCACATATGCTTAATCGGGTACGGTGGGCGGGATATCTATAAATACCAATAATTGATCATTTTATCGGACACGGGAATGGATTAATAGTCAATAGACTCGTTGAAACAGGGGTAGATTACATTCAAGGGTAATTGGTGTAATTGTTAACAAAGTATTGAAACATTGGATTACACGCAGTCGAAAACCTGGTGTATTCATTAAACAAAGTATTAAGACCTTGTTACAGTTCGAGTCCCCAATTAGTTAGAATATTTGACTTCGGATATAAGGATAATCTGACGAGGACTCTCGCACTTTATATTTATGACTGATGGAGTGTTATGGACAAAAACCGTATGGATAAATTGAATAATCCAGGACAAAAGACAATTAACCCATGGTAATAAATTAAAATCAACACGCCAAACATCATGATTACGAAGTTTAAATAAGCATAATTGTGACGATCGCTCCAAATCCATATGGACGAACACGTCATTCATCGATTTCATTACGAGGTATTTGACCTCTATATGATACATTTTGTAAATATTGCATTCTTTTGAAAAGGTACACCATAAATGAATATTTAAATCAAAGGTTTTCGACATCTGATGATTTCTACATATAGACAATCACCGTAATATAATAGTTTACAATAGTACTTCCGGTGACAGTGCAGTCAAAATAAGATACATGGTGATGATTTGGTGAATGCAACATTTCCTTGAAAAATATGCCATGTAAGACTCCATGCACATAGCTTGTCTAACATATAAGCAAACAGCGAAAGACTTCTAGGGAACCTGAGTATAAACATGCTAACAAGTTTCAACTCAAAGGTTGGTAAGTTCATAGTTTTAATGTTTTGCATAATCTGTACATAAAGGTGGATCACAAGATTTCAGTTGTTTCATCCAAAAACGTTTATCAAAATATTCTACAAGATTGAGCACCCTGGTAACTAAGCTTTAACGTTATAATAAGTACCCCTGTTTTAACATACATGCAACCAACATGTACAATACACGCAAACCAACGTGTACTAAACTCAAATAGCATACGTATGTTTTGTAGTTCAGGCTAGGGTTTCTATACCTGGAACAGACGGGGATGTCAAGCCCTATGGATCCATATACAACTACTCGCGCCCACTAGTTCTTATAACTGGCAGTTACTAGTTACCAAAGCTAAGGGATTTTCGGTTCAGACTCAGTGTAGAATTAAGTATGTACTTGTGTCTATTTCATATAAAATAAAGTGCATGTATTCTCAGCCCAAAAATATAGATTGCAAAAGCAATTAAAAAGGGATCTATAAACTCACCTTAGCAGCATATAAAGTCGTTCACTAAAATGTGACCGAAACTCGGATTACCAAATAACCGTAGATCTCAACCTAGAGAACATATGTTTATCAATAAATGTCTTTCAAGCTAGGTCAGGTCATAGTGTATCACAATCCTAATGCTCGAGATTGACATACAAAAATTATCCAAAGTCGTTTCAAAAAGTCAATTTTGACAATAGTTCAACAAAACGAGATGTGCCTTATATAAGGATTCATTTACTCGGCTGGTAATATTCAAAAATCCAATTTATCAATCTTACAAACAAGTTGTTTAAATATTAATTTTAGATTCAAAAGCAATTCCAATTAACGTCTATCATAATTCAGTTGACCATATCTTTTAATTCGTTCATCGAAATTACGCTATTTCTAAATGAAAAGTTATTGATTTTTCGCCAGCTTTCCAAAAACATGCATATCATATACCTTTTATCAGTAATATATGTATTTAATTCGTGATTCATCATAACGATCTAATGACAAAATTTAGCATACAAGCATGCATAAACATATATACTCGAGCATTAGACATGTATACACTATTAATATATAAAAGATAAGATATGAATGGTCACGTATCAATATTGTGATTCAATATTGCAGGAAAGTACGTAGACGCAACAGAGATGATAAACACTAGGTTTGACTTGCAAACAATACCCACGAATATTACCCATAACCTCCATAGCTATAACCCATAATTTCCTTAGCTCTATCCCATTCGAAAAGCTTGTTTTGAAGTGACATGCTCATGACCTCGTCGTAGTATTTTATGTATAATATTAATTAATAATAATAATAATAATAATAATAATAATAATAATAATAATAATAATAATAATAATAATAATAATAATAATAATAATATATAAAGAGAGCAGAGGGATGTGAAGATATGTGTGTGTGTAATCGAGCAAAAACGAATTCAATTTATAGACCTTTCCTGAAATCTGACCACATGCGATCGCATGGTTTTTATGCCTATTTCCCATGCGATCGCATGGCCCCAAAATCCAGCTCACAATTTTGTTGTTGTTTTGCTTGTCGACATAATTAAATATAATATATATAATATATATAATTTAAATTAATTAATTATATAATATATTATATTCTGTTGTCTAGTTGACTTGTAATTTTTTGTCTGATAAGTCGTGCGTCATCACTCGACTTATGTCCCGATTTCGGTTTTTCGAATGTCCTTTCGTACACTGAGAAAACTGGCACTTTACCTTTCGTGACTCGTACATTTTTCAAAATATAGACTTAACTATCCATAAACTATATCACTCGAAATATAACTTATACATTCGAGTGTTTTGGTCATTTACTTCTATAAATCATCGTCTCGTTATCTATCAAAGTATATTTAATAATATTGTTTTAAATCAAAATGTTTAATAACCAAGTTAATATTCATAAACACATTTTAAATACACATCGTAAGTTATTCATACAATTACAATTCCAACTTATCATATATATTCAAATAGATATTTAAACCAATAAGTTTTATGCACAGTATCATACAATTAATACTTTGTTACGCTTTCAAGTTATAGTGTATATATGTATCTTTTTACATATAATTGTTCGCGAATCGTTGAAAACAGTCGATGGGTAATTGAATAGTTCAAAAATTTTGAGATTCAGTTTTACAGACTTTGCTTATCGTGTCGAAAACATTAAATCATATCGAGAATTTGGTTCAAAATAAGTCGAAATTTTCCGGGTCATCACAATAATTCCTTTATTTTATATCTTATTGCATTTTTATTTATCATCATTTTATTTATCGCACTTTAACTTATCGCACTTTTATTATCGTTATTTACTTTACGCTTTAAATTAAGTTATTTGTATATTTAATATTTTACATTAGGTTTTAATTGTGACTAAAGTTTTAAAATCGACAAACCGGTCATTAAACGGTAAAACTCCCTTTTTATAATAATAATAATATTACTTATATATATATATATATATATATATATATATATATATATATTTATTTATTTATTCAAATATAGTTTTAAAATATAGCGTTAAACTTGGCTAGTTCCCTGTGGAAGAACCGAACTTACTAAAAACTACACTACTGTACGATTAGGTACACTTCCTATAGTGTTGTAGCAAGGTTTAAGTATATCCACTCTAGAAATAAATAAATAACTTGTGTAAAATTGTATCGTATTTAATAGTATTTCACAAGAAAAATGTAACTATTTCGTATACGCTGCTGCACACATCAAGTATTTTTGGCACCGCTGCCGGGGACAACTCAACGCCGAAGCGAAACGCTATAAAAAAGATTTTTATTAAGTTTTAATCTATTTTTTTAAAAATATATGTTTTAAATATTAAAAACAAAAATATAAAAACATAAAAAAATATATCTATTTAGGTATTTTAATTAAAATGTTTATTTTTTTTAGAATTATAAAAATCTAATAAGTAATTGTTAAAATATAAGTTTTATTTAAGTTATATTTTATAAAAACTAAAAACATAAAAAAATTAAAAGTAAAAAAGTAAAAAAAAAAATATTAAACGTTAAAACTGCACGAATTTGAGCCTGCTACTTGTTTGAATCAACATCCTCCGCACTCGCGGAGTTATTGGGAAGCAGACATCCGCACTCGCGGATTCTGCTCTGGCAGCAAACCTAGTACACATTAATTACAGATTAGGGTTAATAATTTTATTATTATTAATATTTAACCTAATTAGGGTTTTAGTAATTAATATATTTAGTTTAGTTTTAATTTTATTTGTAATATTAAGTGTTATTATTATTATTAATTATATAAATTAATACTTTAATAAAATAATAATATATAAATAATATTTTTATAAAAATTGTATTTTTTTACATTAGTTTTATTTTTAAATTTTGTATCTTTTTAATTGTTTAATTGTAAGTGCTTTTTCTTTAGATTAAGATTTAGATGCTTTAGAATTTTACGACATCCCTTATTGCTTTAGTTTTAATAGATTTTAGTACTTTTTAAGTTATTGTCGTTTTGGATATAGAATTCCTTTTAATCTTTAATACCTTTAGACGTAAGTTTTAATATTTAGTTTTTAGACTTTTAAGTTTCGACGCTGCATTTTATTATTTTTCGACCTTTTATTTTTCGACGTTTTTCGACGCGCTCTTTTTCTTTCTTATTTCTCGACACTCTAGTTTTTAGGACATAGAATTTTCTTTATTTTCTTTAAAATTCGACGAAAAATTATTTTAAGCGGTTAAATTGATAGACATCCAAAATTTTCTGGTTTGTAATAATAGTTGGATTTGTTAGTGGCGAGTTGTGGGCTTCCGATTTAAAGGGTCCTGGCTACTTGCTGCATCTATTGGCTATTCGAAACGTGGGCAAAATCAGAAAAGTCTATTAATTTGATAACTTATATAATTTTTATCTTTATAACTAATAGGATATTCAGTGAATGCACCGAGCAAAACGTTCACCACCTTTCATACGTTCACCACCTGTAACCAGATTAAGACATTTAACCAATATTGTCGTCGTTGATTTTTCTTTAGAATCATCATCTAGTTGACCAAGTACTCCAATTCAAATTTCCGATAATCCATTTTTTGAACCCGACCTCACAATTGAGAATCCGAAGGATATTCAGGGACAATTCAGAGATCCTGAACCACTAATCATTCCTCCTAAACCACAAATCACTCATCCAGAAATTGTCGAGGAAGAAACCATTAAATCAGAATCCTCTAGTGATTCAGATTCAACAAATTCAATCATGGAAAATCTGGAACCTCTAAGTATGGAAGACCGAATGAGGGCTAAACGCACTGGCCAAGGTCACGCAATTACTCAACCAGACATTAATGCGCCAGATTTGAAATAAAAGGACAAATCCTACACATGGTAACTAATCAATGCCAATTTAGTGGTGCGCCGAAGGAAGATCTAAATGAACATCTTCGAACCTTTAATAGGATCTGTACTCTATTCAAAATCAGAGAAGTTGAGGATGAACAGATATATCTCATGTTATTTCCCTGGACTTTAAAGGGAGAAGCCAAAGATTGGTTAGAATCGTTACCTGAAGGGTTGATTGATACATGGGATGTTTTAGTTGAAAAATTTCTTAAACAATTCTTTTCGGCATCTAAAGCCGTAAGACTTCAAGGAGAAATTGTTACGTTCACGCAAAAGCCTAATGAAACTCTATATGAGGCGTGGACAAGATTTGGAAAGTTGTTGAGAGGATGTCCTCAACATGGTTTAGACACTTATCAAATAGTACAAATATTCTACCAAGGATGCGACATCACTACAAGAAAAGACATCGATATAGCAGCTGGTGGTTCCATTATGAAGAAAACCACAACTGAAGCTTACAAAATTATTCATAACACTGCTTCCCACTCACATGAGTGGCACCAAGAAAAAGATATCATTAGATCATCTAAAGCGGCTAGAACCGATTCTAGCCATGACTTTTATTCCATGTCCGCAAAGATAGATGCTTTCGAGAGACGAATGGAAAAGATGACTAAGGATATTCACTCTATACGAATTAGTTGTGAGCAGTGTGGAGGACCACATTTGACAAAAGATTGTCTCAGTATTGAACAAATAATGGAACAAAGAGAGAATGTTTCATACATGAACCAAAGGCCTGGAAATAATTATCAAAATAATTATCAACCGCCAAGACCAAACTACAATCAAAACCAGAATTATAACCGAAATGTTCCATACAACAACCAACAAGGTCCTATCAATCAACAAGTATCCAATAATACTTACAATCAGCAATGACCTATTTTTCAAAATAAACCACCACAAACCGATGATAAAAAGCCAAATTTAGAAGATATGATGTCGAAGCTAGTTGAATCTCAAACACAATTTTTCACATCTCAGAAACAAACGAATGAACAAAATGCTCAAACATTTAGAAATCAACAAGCTTCTATCCAAAATCTGGAACAAGAAGTAAGCAACCTAGCAAGGTTGATAGGTGAAAGAAAACCGGGAAGTCTACCTAGCGATACAAATGCTAACCCCCGGAATGAAACAGCTAAAGCCATTACCACGAGAAGTGGTATTACACTTAAACCACTTGAAATACCTGTAATTTCTGATGACTCTATTCCTACTACACAAGAACCACAACCTGAGCAAGATAAGGAAACAGAACCGGTAGTTGAAAAGGTTAATGAAGATAACACAGTTAAGGCAAAGCCTTATGTTAAACCATACCAACCACCACTTCCTTACCCAAGTAAAATGAGAAAAGAAAGACTTGAATCCGAGCAATCCAAATTCTTGGATATGTTTAAACAAATAAATGTCAATCTTCCTTTCATTGATGTTACTATGAATGCCAATTGTTCTGCAGTACTGTTGAATAAGATACCAGAAAAACTCTCAGATCCAGGAAGTTTCACAATTCCCTGTTTTTTGGGTAGTCTTAGTTCAATAGAAGCATTGGCAGACTTAGGTGCTAGTATAAATTTAATGCCGTATTCATTATACACTAAACTAGACCTTGGAGAATTGAAACCAACACGAATAAGCATACAATTAGCAGATCGATCAGTAAAATATCTTAGAGGGATAACGGAGAACATGCTAGTTAAAGTTGGTACATTAGTGTTTCCAGTAGATTTTGTTATTCTGGACATGGAAGAAGATTCTCGAGTTCCTCTTATATTAGGAAGACCATTCTTAAACATGGCTAAAGCAATAATAGACGTGTTCGGTAAGAAACTGACCCTAAGTATAGAGGACGAGAGTGTTACCTTTTCTATTGATAGAGCCATGCAACAACCGCAATCTGTAGATGATACATGTTATTATATTCAAACTATAGATTCACATGCAGAATTGTTAGAAGAATTTCCAGAATTACAAGGAACAGGAGAATGTTCTTTAGGAGAAGGAACTGAACCAATTGATGAAGCTGAAATGTTAGCTGCACTCATGGCTATCGAATACGAACCAACAATAGAGGAACTTCAAATGCTAAAAGAGGAAGACAGATATCGATACAAATCATCGATAGAAGAACCACCGACATTAGAGTTAAAACCACTTCCAAACCATTTGGAATATGCTTATTTACATGGTGAATCTGAATTACTTGTAATAATATCGTCTTCTCTTATGAAAAATGAAAAATCTCAACTCATTTCTGTGTTAAAAGCTCATAAACCAGCTATTGCATGGAAGATTCATGACATTAAAGGAATAAGTCCTTCGTATTGCACACATAAAATCCTTATGGAAGAAGGTCATAAAACGTATGTGCAACGCCAAAGAAGACTAAATCCTAATATGCAAGATGTTGTTAAGAAAGAAATTATTAAACTGCTAGATGAAGGTTTAATTTATCCAATCTCTGATAGTCTATGGGTAAGCCCAGTTCAATGTGTACCTAAGAAGGGTGGCATGACTGTCATCACAAATGAAAAAAATGAGCTTATTCCTACAAGGACTATAATGGGATGGCGTGTTTGTATTGATTATAGAAAATTAAATGACACCACCAGAAAAGATCACTTTCCCTTACCTTTCATTGATCAAATGTTGGAAAGGTTAGCCGGGAATAGTTACTATTGTTTTCTTGACGGTTTTTCCGGATATTTTCAAATTCCAATAGCACCCGAGGATCAAGAGAAAACCACGTTCACGTGCCCTTATGGTACTTTTGCTTACAAACGCATGCTATTTAGACTTTGCAACGCCCCTGCAACCTTTCAAAGGTGCATGATGGCAATTTTTCACGACATGATAGAAGAATCCATGGAAGTTTTCATGGATGACTTTTCAGTCTTCGGTGATACTTTTGAAACGTGTCTAGTTAATCTTGAATGAATGCTTATTAGATGCGAGCAATCATATCTAGTTCTTAATTGGGAGAAATGCCATTTCATGGTTAAAGAAGGCGTCGTTCTTGGTCATAAAATTTCAAAGGAAGGAATTGAAGTGGATAGAGCTAAAGTAGATGTAATTGATAAACTTCCACATCCCACCAATGTTAGAGGAGTTAGGATTTTTCTAGGGCATGCCGGTTTTTACCGACGTTTCATAAAAGATTTTTCTAAAATTGCCATTCCTATGAATAAACTCCTAGAAAAGGATGCTCCATTCATCTTTTCAGATGAATGCATCAAATCTTTTAATATTCTTAAAGAAAAACTCACTAATGCGCCGATCATGATAACTCCAAATTGGAATCTACCATTTGAACTCATGTGCGATGCAAGTGATTTTGCAATGGGAGCCGTTTTAGGACAAAGGATTGAAAAACAATTTTAACCTCTTTATTATGCCAGTAAGACGTTACAAGAAGCACAAACGAATTACACAACTACTGAAAAAGAACTCTTTGCTATTGTCTTTGCTTTTGACAAATTTCGTTCATATCTAGTTCTAGCTAAAACGGTGGTCTATACTGACCATTATGCTCTTAGATACCTATTTTCAAAACAAAATGCCAAACCACAATTAATACGTTGGATCTTACTCTTACAAGAATTCGATATTGAAATCCGAGACAAAAAGGGAGCAGAAAATCTCGCAGCTGATCATCTTTCTCGTCTTGAAAATCCTGAATTAGAAGTTCTAAATGAATCGGCTATACAAGATAACTTTTCTGATGAATATCTTTTGAAGATCGATTATAATGAAATTCCATGGTTTGCAGACTATGCAAACTACTTAGTATGTGGATTCCTTGAAAAAGGGTTGTCGTACCAACAACGAAAGAAATTCTTTAGTGATATAAAACACTATTTCTGGGAAGATCCACATTTGTTTAAAAGTTGTCCCGATGGAATAATACGCCGATGCATATTCGGAGATGAAGCTAGTCAAATCTTAAACCATTGTCACACAGGACCAACAGGAGGGCATTATGGGCCTCAACTTACAGCAAGAAAAGTTTACGATGCTGGGTTATATTGGCCTACAATTTTCAAAGACGCATACCTTCTTTATAAATCCTGTGATGCTTGTCAAAAGGCCGGAAAAATAAGTCGACGTGATGAAATGCCACAAAATGTCATTCAAGTATGTGAAGTGTTTGACGTTTGGGGTATTGACTTTATGGGTCCATTTCCAAAATCTCATAATAATCTCTACATTCTCGTTGCCATTGATTATGTATCTAAATGGGCGGAAGCACAAGCTCTCCCAACTAACGATGTACGAATTATAGTCAACTTTTTAAAACGTCTTTTTGCAAGGTCCGGAACACCGAAAGCTTTAATAAGTGATCGGGGTAATCATTTTTGTAATAATCAACTTGAGAAAGTTCTCAAGAGATATAGAGTAACTCATAAAATCTCAACCGCTTATCATCCACAAACAAGTGGACAAGTTGAAAATACCAACTGAGCTTTAAAACGTATTCTAGAGAAAACCGTAGGATCAAATCCGAAGGAATGGTCCATGAAATTGGAGGATGCACTCTGGGCTTTTAGAACAGCCTACAAAACTCCAATTGGAACCACACCTTTTAGACTCGTTTACGAAAAAGCATGTCACCTTCCAGTAGAAATTGAGCATAAAGCATTTTGGGCTTTGAAGACATGTAATCTTGATTTACATGAAGCCGGACGTCTACGGTTAAGTCAACTAAAGGAATTAGAAGAATTAAGACATGAAGAATATGAAAATTCGTTAATCTATAAGGAAAGAACGAAGAAATGGCATGATAAAAGAATCAGAAGTTTAAAAGAATTTAAGAAAGGAGACAGAATCCTTCTTTTCAATTCACGATTCAAGCTATTTCCTGGAAAATTGAAATCAAGATGGTCTGGACCATTCATAGTTAAAAGAGTTTTCCCATATGGAACAATAGAGTTGATAAATTTAAATGGGATTGAATTTAAAGTTAATGGTCACAAGTTAAACATTACATACATGGTCCGATGGAAGTTGACAATGAAGTTAATCACAATTTCGATACCACAGCTAACTAAGTGTGGGAAAATTCGAATCTTTTAAGGGTAATATATATTTCTGTTAGAGTTAGATAATCTGTTTTCGTGTAGTTCTCGAGAATGGAATCCGAATGGTCTTTCCCTAGCAGACCCTAAAGAACTAGTCTTCTCCCTCCATTCTGAATTTTTATTTCTTTTTGGTCTTACGAGATGAAGAATTCCTTTGATCTGAACCATGGTCTACTACTACATGCTATGATTACTAAACGTAATAATAACACTTTCCCGAGTGAACTGGTATTATTCATAAGAGGCAAAATGGACGAAGTAAGGAAAGAACTCAGGAAAGATCATCATAAGACACATTTTGGTAAAGGAAAATCAAAATCCGCAACAAAAAGAAGAGCACGACACCTTGAAAGATGTCATAAATGCGGAAAATGGTCACACAAAGGTAAATGTTCGAACAATCAAACATATTCAAATACCGAATTTGTTACTCTATGCAGAGAAGGACCGTTCATATGTTTAGAAGAAAAGTTATTGAAGAATCGAGGTTACGCTTATGTAGCTATGGAAAACCAAATCACACGACTCTCCTATGAGTCGGCTAAAGCAGGTCTCTGAGAATTCTTTCTTATAGGTAAGTATGTATAGTTTTTATTTTATTTTATTGCTTTTAACCTTTTGATAATAAACGCTGAATCATTCGCTATAAAGTATTAAATTGATATTCAATAAAATTAGGTATGCGAAACCGAAATTATTGATATCATACAAAAATTTATTACATCACTGCGAAATTTACCGTTTATTCTTAAGGTATAAATATCTTTAATCAATCAATCCAAAATATTTCAGAAATTCGTCAGGAGTAAAACTAGGTAAAATAGCTGAAATTACTTTACCCAAAAGAGGGGCGTATATTTTTGATAATATTTGATTAATTAAAGTGGGATAAAAGACCAAAAAAATTTTTAATTTTATTTTTACCTTGTTATTAAAATTAATATATAAATATTAAATTAACATTGTAAATATTTTTAAATCAATATATTTAAGTTTTTAAATATTTTAAAAATTAATATTTTCAATATAAAGTTTGTAAAATTAATGTATAAAAATATTAATAATATTAATATGAATTTTTAATTTTATGCATTTTAAATTTAAGTTTGGTGTGAATTTAAAATAAAAAATTTACTTTATTTCATTAAGTTAAAAATTTGATATATAAAATTCGTCGTGAGTTGAAGACTAGGTCGTTGAACCGAAATTGCTTTACCCGAGGGCGGGACGAGAAATTTTGTTATCATTATTTTTTCTTATTGATTTAAAGTATGCCAAAAATATTTAAAAAACCCAAAAATCTTTGCTTTTAAAAAAAACGCTTTAAAATGACAAATTTTAAAATTTTGTCGAGGGACGGACTAGGTAAATGTACCGAAACAACCTCGTCCTAAATAAAAAGGAAAACAAAATTTTAAATTTAATTAATTGTTTTATTATTAAAGATTTAAAAAAAAAAGAAATCCGAACTCGCGGTACTTGAAAGGGACCCACATTCGCACTCGCAGAGTTTGAAAAACCCAGAAAGGGTTAACTGGTCGAACAAACCAGTTCCCAACACACCACACCTAATTTTCTGCGAAAAACACACACAAAACGCTCTCAAATTCGAAATTTTTCACCGTTAAACATCAAATTTTTTGTTAAAATCATGTTGAGAAGGATCCTACCAAGAAATTACTCAAGGAGATCGGTAATTTCTACATCTAAACACTATTTAATTCGGATTTGTAGTGTTCTTGAATAAATTTATACCTAATTTGATTTTGATGATTTCTAGTTTAATTATGCTTAAATTGTTTGTGTATTATGCTTGTATAACCTAGATTGATGCTATTTAACATGATTAGAAGCTTTAAACTTCAAATTTTGAGTAATCTAGGGTTCGTGTTCTTGAACAAAATTGGGGCTTTTTGAAATAAACGGGTTATGGCCGAATTTTGTTGTTAGTTTATACTAAATTGAGTAGTGTAACATGTTTAGGTTGCTAAATGATAAAAACTTTGATCCTAAACATGATTTTTGAATATTAAAGTGGACTTTTTGAGTCAAAAATGCATGAACTCGATTTAATTGATATGAATGCCATTTGGAACTCGTTTAATTGCTATAATGATTATTTTTGACATGATTTAGAAGATGAATGCTAAGGAACATTGTATACATTTTCATATATGTTTATTTGTAAAAGTGTAGAATTGTTAATATTATGAAAATGAGTATAAAGTTTAATAAGGATTAAACATGTCATTATGATTGTTTTGATTTATGATTTTGCTAACACTAATGCATATTTGGATGCACAAAAATTGTGTTTAATGTGTTTTGTAGACTGAAAGGGGTGAATCTTCATCCGCATCCCAGGCTCACAATACTCCTCCTGAGAATGCAAAAGAACAGGAGATTAACGACCAATATAGATAAAATCTACCGCATCAATTCATTTCATATTCAAATATAGAATTGACAGATTTACATCCTAATTTAAGGTTTAACCGACATTGGATAAATTATCCAAAATATCAGAGGAACTTGCACACCCTTCAGTCTAATGTTGTTGAAGTACCCAGGGTAATAGATTGGGAACCGTTAGAAACAGTGGGATTGGCCGATCCAATCAGAGAATTACTTACACAAAGGTATGGTAATTCTACTTTTAACGATTGGGAACGTTTGTTTAATATACGTAGGCGTGTATATAGAGAATGGTGTGTGGAATTATTATGTAGTGTTGAAATAAATGATTGGGTAGCTACCTTAACCGATCGGAGTTTTATTAGATTTTTATTAGGAGGTGTGATGCGCCATATGTCTCTACTAGACATGGCTCGGGCTTTGTGTATATATACGCCTGAGGAACTAGCATCTACTGATTGTCAAAGGTTGATAGTTAATGGTAGGAGGGTTGATGAAAATTTTGATATGAATGGAATATGGAGTAGAATGACTAGACATAACCGATTTCGTGGGGGGAATATGTGACGACCCGGAAATTTCCGACTAAATTTAAACTTTATCTTTATATTATTCTGACACGGTAAGCAATGTTTGTTAAGTAATATCTCAAGGATTTTAAACTATGTTTATACATTCATTTAAACCTCGACCAAATTCCAATGCTTCACGAACCATTAAATGAACATATATGAATATGTATGTATATGTGTATATGTTATAAATTGAAAATGTCAACAACGTATTTAAACGTATAATGCTTTATATGAACGTATTTGTTTCAATATGATTATCGACGAAATTAAAAAAAAAATATATTAAATGATTGAATTATCAGAAACATTGAATTATGATTACAAGTCTCTGTTGAGAGGTCCACTATGATTTGAGAAAATCTATTCCTCTTAACGATATTCGGAATAATTTGTAAAGCTATTTATAAATAAAAATAAAAAGTGTCATTTACGAAAGTTAGACAAAAGCTAGTGGAGAATTGGTTTCCATAATATTCTATTAATCTATTTTCAAACGTACAAAAACGTTTTCAGTTTAAAAAGAACTTTATTATTAAAACGTATATAACTTTTATAAATATCTAGAATCACTTTTGACAACTCATTACTTAACCAGTATAATAAATATAACGATATTTATATTATATTTCATTAAATATATATAATGATTTAAATTAATATTATATATATTTATACGCGTATTATACATACATAGTTTTTATACTTTTACTATACTTTAACTTTACCTTTACTTTACTTTTACTTTACTTTAACTTTAATAATTCACTTTAATAATTCATACTTTAATAATTCACTTTAATAATTCATACTTTAATAATTCACTTTAATAATTCATACTTTAATAATTCACTTTAATAATTCATATTTTAATAATTCACTTTAATAATTCAAAAATTTATTATAAATAGAATTCAATAGATTTCAATATTTCATAGAAACTTGAAAATATTTGCTCTGTATTACGACGGAGTGATGTCCGAGTGATTTCAAAATAGTTTTTTGAATGAGTCGAAGCTAAGGAAATTATGGGTTATAGCTATGGAGGTGATGGGTATGGTTCATGGGTATGCTTATGAGGTCAATCTAGTGTTTATCATCTCCGTTGCGTCTACGTACTTTCCTGCAATATTGAATCTCAATATTGATACGTGAGTACTCATAACTTAACTTTTATATATCAATAGTGTATCCCTGACTAGTGCTCGAGTATATAGGATTATGCATGCTTGTACATTCGATATTGTCCTTAGATAGGCATGTTGAATCCTGAATTAGATACATATGCTACTGAGATAAGGTATATGATATGCATGTCATTGGAAAGCTAGCGAAAAATTAAGAACTTTTCATTTAGATATCGAATGGTTTCGATGAACGGATTAGAAGTTATAGTCAACTGAATTTTAGTATTATTGTTAAAATGATTATTATTACTATCGTCGTTATTATTTTAATAGAAATATCATTGTTATTATAAAATATCATTATTACTATTATGTTAGTATTATCATTTTATCATAATACCATTTTTAGTAAATATAAATATTGTTATTTTTTTATAGAATAATAATAATTATTATTACAAAATAATACAACTTTTACTTATTATTATTATGATCAATATTATTTTATCAAATAAATAGAGGATACAAAGATATTTTTCACCACGCGTAATATAATTACATTAATAATACTTACCACTATAGTTTTACGATATTAAGTGAACTTTATAAATTTTACTACTTAAGATATATAAAAGTATATTTTATCATATATAAAAGTTAATATAAATTTTTATTAATAAATGACTTTTATTATTATAAAATTAAATATATAAAACGACTATAGTTAAGTTATATAATAAACACATATAAATTTTAGAAGTCATTTTGGGTCAAGTTGACTTTTGTTGACTTTTGCATATTAGTCTCGAGCATTAGGATTGTGGTGCACTATGACTTGACCAAAAATTGTTAGACAAATATTGACCAACATATAAATATATATAATTAATATAGGTTCGTGAATCCGAGGCCAACCTTGCACTTGTTAAATGACGTTATATGTATTTTTACTACGAAATATAGTATGGTGAGTTTCATTTGCTCCCTTTTATATATATTTTTGGGACTGAGAATACATGCGCTGTTTTTATAAATGTTTTACGAAATAGGCACAAGTACTAAAACTAATTCTACGTAGGTTTAAACCAGAAATATACCCTTAGCTTGGTAACATTAAACTACTTGTCTATGTACGGTAGGCGCGAATCCTAAAGATAGATATATTGGGCCTGACAAACCCCATCCTGACTATGGGATGCTTTAGTAATTCGAGGTTATTTTAAACACACCTGATCTGGTGTACTTCAGAGGGTAAAACATGAACGTTAAGGCTTGTTACCGGGTGCCTACAACTTATAGAATACTTTTATACACTTGCGAGTATACATATATTTATAAACGAAAATCTTGTGGTCTATTAATATATTGAAATGATCGTTATGATAAACCTATGAACTCACCAACCTTTTGGTTGACACTTTAAAGCATGTTTATTCTCAGGTATTAAAGAAATCTTCCGCTGTGCATTAGCTCATTTTAAGAATATTACTTGGAGTCATTCATGGCATATTTTGAAAGACGTTACATTCGAGTCATTGAGTTCATCAAGATTATTATTATGTCAATTATAGTTGGATGTATTATGAAATGGTGTGCATGCCGTCAACTTTCGTTGTAAAGAAAGTTTGTCTTTTAAAAAACGAATGCAATGTTTGTAAAATGTATCATATAGAGGTCAAATACCTCGCGATGTAATCAACTATTGTGAATCGTTTATAATGTATATGAACGGGTCATTTCAGTTGGTATCAGAGCGGTGGTCTTAGCGAACCAGGTCTGCATTAGTGTGTCTAACTGATAGTCGTTAGGATGCATTAGTGAGCCTGGACTTCGACCGTGTCTGCATGTCAAAAGTTTTGCTTATCATTTTTGTCGGAAATTGTCTGCTTATCATTCTTAGTCTAGACACGTCTTACTGCATTGATTGCATGAATAATGTATAGACAAAATTCATATCTTAGCATATCTGCTCATCCATATCTTAGCGTATCTGTTACTGTAAACTTTGTCTGACATATCCCGTAAATTCCTCCGTAATCTACGAAATCTTTTGCGCTATATATATAGATATTCTATGTAATTAGAATACCACCCGATAGCCGAAAAATCATTTCATATTGAAAAATCCTTTATTCAATCGAACGAAATGGAATTCGTCATTAGTTCAAGTCCCTCGAATTCCGATATGGAATCCCACTCAAGCTCCGAAAGCAGTGTGATCGAAATGGATCAACCAATTAGCCATCATCTATTCTGGATGAATTAGGGATAGGTTTGTAGCCTCCTCAATAATTAGAGACAAGAAGAAGGTGATCCCTTCCATCCACCACATTGCCCTCTTGGCGATGAACCTGAATCACTTACCGGCGAACCGGTCCGAAACACCATTTTCTCTCTCATTTCCAGAGTATCTCGTCACGATTATATACTACATCAAATTCTAGATTTTATTTATCCGCTCGTTCGAACCGACAATCACCCCGGTGTAATAGAAGAAGTCAACACGCTTCGCGCTCGAGTAGTGGCTTTAGAGAATATGGTTGAAGGGTTACAAACACCAACAAATAACGAAGTATTAATTCATAATTTCAATGTTATTGAATAAATACTCCGTAAAAGTTATGTAATTTCTAAAGTCTTTAGGGATTATTCAGTTCTAGTTTCAACCGTAAATCAAATGAGTTTAATTTAATATTAACTCATTAAATCTATATTACATCTGAAGAAAATATGCACATATATATTTTCATAAAGACTGTAATAAAATTCTGTTGTACAAAATATTAATTGAGAAAAATTTTTTTAACGGGTAGGTAATACTCGAGAGATATATAAATTCACAATTAATATGTTACATTTTTCGAATCTGATTAAGCAAATCATCAACTATACTCCCAAAATCTCACAACAATATACATTCTTGTATAGTAATCAAAACAACCATTCTCACCCAAATTTGATTACGCATTCTGATTTTGACAAATCAAAATCCAAGTCATGATTTAACAGAAGACATCACTCTTAGATTCCTACATCTTTCAAGGTATACTTTGACTTCAAAACTGTGTTAGAACATCATATGTATATTAACGATTACAAACTGTGTTCAAACTCTCCAAAGTTTTCGAAGACACTTCAAACAATGAACAATCGAGATGATGATCCAACCACATATTACCCACATTTATGTACCTAAAAAGCTCTCGAAGCCAAAGTCATTGTTCGACGCGTATCCGTGTCAGACCCTTTGGCATTTATTAGCTAAAATGACTTTTCAATTCCTTTTCAACTTCGACTTTTCAGTCGGACTAGTCTTATTATAACCTCGATAGATACGTTGCCCTTTCGTCATCGTTACTGGGGACCTTTCATATCTCGCCACCTTAGCAATAAACTTACCAACAACTTCAATTATCTTTGACTTTTCGAAAAATCATTATATTTATTGAAATCACATCATTTACTCATTCGCATCTTGTAACGAGAATTGTCATACGAATCATCAGAAAACAGTAACCAGTATTTTGAAATCTCGCAGCATGTCTACACCAACAGTTATATGTGTACGTAAAACGTCTATCTCCTGGACTTACATACTTTGAATGTGAAGTTCTGAAAAATATTTTGAACTGCAAACTAGTTCTTGAAATGCTGAAGAAGCATCAAAAACTGTAAACGATCTTAATAGTAAAAAGTTTGATGACAAAGAATAGTAAGGTGGTAAAGCTGAGAAAAAGAGAAGGTTTGGAACTGGAAAACGGATTGAACAGACTATGAAGGAGGCTGTGGACAAATCACAAAGACTAAATCTGCCTTCAAAGAATCCAAATGATTCAGTGCCTGCTAAAGTCATTAACGAATACCTTACTCTTTATTCTAAACCTTTACAGACAAATCTTTATTATCATCCATCAATATTAGAAATTCTAAGATATTATCATATCTTTCATTATAAATATCCGCAATATTTCTGAAGATATTTTCACAACTAATCTTATCTGAAGTCATTTATCTCTTTGCACTATCAGTGTTACATCATATAAGAAACTATTAGTTTCTATATTCTATAAACTTTCGAGTTTAAATTATGAATGTTTTGAAGTAGTGTTGGGAACTGAAGCTTGAGTTAGTATAATATAATGACACTTGATCAACGTGATTATATTACAGTAAGTCATGCTGAGTTTCTAATGGGACATGACGATTCACAGACCATGCCGTCATCATGTTCCATGTTACATGACTCTTGTATTCTATTTAATCTCTAAAAATATCAAGAATATATTTTCTTGATGATTCGGTCTTTTCAGGGTATTCTAGTAAATTAACAAATCAAGATCGTGCCATTACCATTTCCTTCTTAGAACATTAACTATGTTCATTCTGAAATTCATATCTGCGAATATTGGACCATTACAAACGTTGCTTAATCGCAAGAAGAAGAAACGAAAGGACAAAACTCTAAAATAGAAATTGGAGTATAAATCACAGCAAATAGAAGGGAGCATTAACTATGGATGTCAATGATTATAGAAGACAAAAGCAGGGGCTTTAAAATATAAGGGAAGATATAAAACCCAACAACCACCCAAAAATTATAAACCGTATATATCGATGCATATAGCAATATAAAGACACGGAAGAACTAAAAACACTATAAAACCGAGAGTATAGTAGAAGTAAATAGATTCTTCCGGAGGCAGATGAAAAAGAAGAATGACAGATATGAAAGTGAGGAGTATATCGAGAATTAGTACTGGATGAAGCATATTGACAAATACTTTAAAATATGAGTTGAGGGAGAAAGAATAGAAGGTGTGAGTTGTAAGGAAACGAAGGAGGTGGATTTATAGTGAAATACCCGACAGAGAAATCAAGATGGATTATCGTATTAATTCGAAGAGAATCATAATCTCCTTAATCACTGAAGCATCAAATCCAACATAGATTACAAAGATTTTCTTTAAATTCGGAGATTAATTGTGATGACGTCAAAAGATATGACGAATCACTATAATCTTATTTCCTTCATTTACGATAACTTCCCTCATACGCTTCGAGTAATTGGATTATTTTATCCATACTTCTTAGACTTGATAAAACTTCATAATCGTTACGTCATAATAACATTCTCATTGTTAGCCATAACGACCTCTATCAAATTTCGGGGACGAAATTTCTTTAACGGGTAGGTACTGTGACGACCCAAAAATTTCCGACTAAATTTAAACTTTATCTTTATATTATTCTGACACGGTAAGCAATGTTTGTTAAGTTAAATCTCAAGGATTTTAAACTATGTTTATACATTCATTTAAACCTCGACCAAATTCCAATGATTCACGAACCATTAAATGAACATATATGAATATGTATGTATATGTGTATATGTTATAAATTGAAAATGTCAACAAAGTATTTAAACGTATAATGCTTTATATGAACGTATTTGTTTCAATATGATTATCGAAGAAATTAAAAAAAAAATATTAAATGATTGAATTATCAGAAACATTGAATTATGATTACAAGTCTCTGTTGAGAGGTCCACTATGATTTGAGAAAATCTATTCCTCTTAACGATATTCGGAATAATTTGTAAAGCTATTTATAAATAAAAATAAAAAGTGTCATTTACGAAAGTTAGACAAAAGCTAGTGGAGAATTGGTTTCCATAATATTCTATTAATCTATTTTCAAATGTACAAAAACGTTTTCAGTTTAAAAAGAACTTTATTATTAAAACGTATATAACTTTTATAAATATCTAGAATTACTTTTGACAACTCATTACTTAACCAGTATAATAAATATAACGATATTTATATTATATTTCATTAAATATATATAACGATTTAAATTAATATTATATATATTTATACGCGTATTATACATATATAGTTTTTATACTTTTACTATACTTTAACTTTACCTTTACTTTACTTTTACTTTACTTTAACTTTAATAATTCACTTTAATAATTCATACTTTAATAATTCACTTTAATAATTCATACTTTAATAATTCACTTTAATAATTCATATTTTAATAATTCACTTTAATAATTCAAAAATCTATTATAAATAGAATTCAATAGGTTTCAATATTTCATAGAAACTTGAAAATATTTGCTCTGTATTATTTCAAGATATTATTAGTATACATAAAATATTACGACGGAGTGATGTCCGAGTGATTTCAAAATAGTTTTTTGAATGAGTCGAAGCTAAGGAAATTATGGGTTATAGCTATGGAGGTGATGGGTATGGTTCATGGGTATGCTTGTGAGGTCAATCTAGTGTTTATCATCTCCGTTGCGTCTACGTACTTTCCTGCAATATTGAATCTCAATATTGATACGTGAGCACTCATAACTTAACTTTTATATATCAATAGTGTATCCCTGACTAGTGCTCGAGTATATAGGATTATGCATGCTTGTACATTCGATATTGTCCTTAGATAGGTATGTTGAATCCTGAATTAGATACATATGCTACTGAGATAAGGTATATGATATGCATGTCATTGGAAAGCTAGCGAAAAATTAAGAACTTTTCATTTAGATATCGAATGGTTTCGATGAATGGATTAGAAGTTATAGTCAACTGAATTTTAGTATTATTGTTAAAATGATTATTATTACTATCGTCGTTATTATTTTAATAGAAATATCATTGTTATTATAAAATATCATTATTACTATTATGTTAGTATTATCATTTTATCATAATACCATTTTTAGTAAATATAAATATTATTATTTTTTTATAGAATAATAATAATTATTATTACAAAATAATACAACTTTTACTTATTATTATTATGATCAAAATTATTTTATCAAATAAATAGGGGATACAAAGATATTTTTCACCACGCGTAATATAATTACATTAATAATACTTACCACTATAGTTTTACGATATTAAGTGAACTTTATAAATTTTACTACTTAAGATATATAAAAGTATATTTTATCATATAAAAACGTTAATATAAATTTTTATTAATAAATGACTTTTATTATTATAAAATTAAATATATAAAACGACTATAGTTAAGTTATATTATAAACACGTATAAATTTTAGAAGTCATTTTGGGTCAAGTTGACTTTTGTTGACTTTTGCATATTAGTCTCGAGCATTAGTATTGTGGTACACTATGACTTGACCAAAAATTGTTAGACAAATATTGACCAACATATAAATATATATAATTAATATATGTTCGTGAATCCGAGGCCAACCTTGCACTTGTTAAATGACGTTATATGTATTTTTACTACGAAATACAGTATGGTGAGTTTCATTTGCTCCCTTTTATATATATTTTTGGGACTGAGAATACATGCGCTGTTTTTATAAATGTTTTACGAAATAGGCACAAGTACTAAAACTAATTCTACGTGGGTTTAAACTAGAAATATACCCTTAGCTTGGTAACATTAAACTACTTGTCTATGTACGGTAGGCACGAATCCTAAAGATAGATCTATTGGGCCTGACAAACCCCATCCTGACTATGGGATGCTTTAGTACTTCGAGGTTATTTTAAACACACCTGATCTGGTGTACTTCAGAGGGTAAAACATGAACATTAAGGCTTGTTACCGGGTGCCTACAACTTATAGAATACTTTTATACACTTGCGAGTATACATATATTTATAAACGGAAATCTTATGGTCTATTAATATATTGAAATGATTGTTATGATAAACCTATGAACTCACCAACCTTTTGGTTGACACTTTAAAGCATGTTTATTCTCAGGTATTAAAGAAATCTTTCGCTGTGCATTAGCTCATTTTAAGAATATTACTTGGAGTCATTCATGGCATATTTTGAAAGACGTTACATTCGAGTCATTGAGTTCATCAAGATTATTATTATGTCAGTTATAGTTGGATGTATTATGAAATGGTGTGCATGCCGTCAACTTTCGTTGTAAAGAAAGTTTGTCTTTTAAAAAACGAATGCAATGTTTGTAAAATGTATCATATAGAGGTCAAATACCTCGCGATGTAATCAACTATTGTGAATTTTTTATAATGTATATGAACGGGTCATTTCAGAATAACTCTTATACTGATATTGATAGAGCTGAGCTAAGAGTAATCCATAGGTTCTTAGCAAACTCGATTACACAGTGAGGTAGGAACAAAGAGAAGGTAAATGAGAATGATTTATTTTATCTCATGTGTATTCGAGACTCACAGAGCGCTGTGAGTATACCTTATTGTGTGGATTATTATTTATCGGCTATGGTTAGGAGTATACGGCCTAACAGTATAATAAGAGGTGATATCTTTGTTACTCTAATTGCTGAGTATCTCGGTGTCGATAGAAGTCAGGGGGGATTAATAATTGCAGTACCAGAACCCCGTGATACAATTGGTTTGAAAGTATATCATGGTGCTAAGGTTTTAAAAAAATGACATAACGCTGCAGCACCATATGATGGCCATCATCCACAGGTCGAAAGAGATCAGTAGCAAGGTAATGCGGGATGGGGGAATCAGATGACACAAATGCAAATTTGTATGGCTCAACATGAGTATGCAATGGCTAGACAACGAGCATTTCAAGATTGGCAGTATCATCAAAACCAAATCATAAGTCATTGTGCACACATAAATACAAACTACATTCCTACTCCAATATCCGTATTTCCTCCCTGGACTATACAGACCCGACCACCGTACCCTACATATGACTCAGCTCAAGCATTCTACAGCACATACGGCTATGAATGGAATCCCTACTGGCACCGTCC
The DNA here is from genome assembly GCF_046630445.1 of Rutidosis leptorrhynchoides. Classification (NCBI taxonomy): domain Eukaryota; kingdom Viridiplantae; phylum Streptophyta; class Magnoliopsida; order Asterales; family Asteraceae; genus Rutidosis; species Rutidosis leptorrhynchoides. Next base: position 249,942,303 of record NC_092340.1, read on the forward strand.
TCATCAACCCTAATTTTCTTTTATGCCTATTTTTATTTATTTTGTAACTTGTAATTTTATACTTTTAATATTTCTTTTGATACTATAATAGTTTTTATAAGTTTCTAACTTTTATTATTAGATTTTAATAATTTTTGAATGTGGGGTGATATACCCAACTTCAAAAATATGTATATATATATTTGTAGTTTATCTCATGTACAAAACAGGGTAAAATAACACATTTTTAAAGACTGGCATTAAGTTCAGCAAAAGCAATTAATTTTGACGATAAGATGCAAAATATATGTGAAATAACAACTGCAGGAATGAACAAATAATGTGTACCATTTATCATTCAACATAAACAACAATATGTTTGTAAACTTTGGTAAAATTTAATCATTTTTCTACGCTAATCACCCTCAATAATTTAAATTGTTACTGATTTCTTGCAAATGAGGGCATTGCAAGATCTTAAGTGTGGGAAGGGGTTAAATTCTTTCAGATATTAAAAAAAAATTAATTTAAACACTTGGTTACCATTAAAAATACTAGTAACGCAGTAGTTGTATTAGAATCTAGTGCTCTCTGATAATAAAGAACAACCTTAGTCTTATATACTGACTACCCAATTCTAGTAAAAATTTTCAAAATTTTCAACTAAATGAACTCAAAATCATGTTTATACATATTTATGAACGATAAAACTAGGTGTTAACACCGAAATTATTGTTACCTCGGAAATGACCTAAATTGAGAAACAACCCAAAATGCTTGAATTCATTTAAAATGGAATAGAGGACAATAAAAAGGCAAAGAAAGGAAAATAAAAGCCAAGAGTGGGAAAAATTTACCAATTTATTTAAAACATATATCACATATTTGTGTACAAATAATTGAAGATACTTTTGTTTTGGACAATTTTATCAGTTTTACCCGATTTCTTATAATATATTTGAAAGAAATGTGCCACTTGATTTAAAAGGAAGTAAAGTCTTTCGAGAAAAAGACACGCGCTTCTTGATTTAGGTCAGGAAGTTGTCGTCCAAACCAGTTGTAGAGTCTACGAAAAACCTTGAAAAGTTTTCTCGAAAATCACCGGAAAATCCACGGACCTCAGCATCAAACAGGGTCGCCAAGTGGTCAGACTTATCCTAACCATGAGAGGATCTGTCTCGTACAATGGGGGGTACCATGCAAATTAGCTTATAAGACTAATGAATCCGATCCCCAGAAAGGATAATCTCCTTAAAGATCAAAAATCAGCTTTTAAGACTGATATTACTCAATCCTTGAGATTGACCTTAAAGATTGAGAATTCAAACTCATGGAATTCAATGATATCTAAACTCGAGCATGAACGAGAAAATATTTTGACCAAATTACAAACCGATTTGTTTTCTGAAAACCCATTTTTAATACGTTCATTACCATTGAACGTAACATCCTAGGAATTCACCTGGAATTCATTAGGTCACCTGAACCAAATCAGGTGTCAACCGTAAGAACGGTGGTTGCATAGCATGGTCAAAGACAGGACCTTATGCCAGACTGAAAAACTATAGGGTGATCTTTACTATTGCTCCTACCAAGGATAGTAATTGCATCCGACATGACATAGATCATAATCAAAAGCATGTCACAGGACATTGCCTCAACAGTTTCTTGTTCAACGCTTCCTTTACAACCGGACGGTAATTTACCAAAAGGTAATATACGGAGCAAATATACTGGACGTGTTGCTTTCCCAATACAAGGTTAGCAAGTGGGTGACACAAAATCGCAAGTTTTGAGCTAAAATTTTCAAATCTGAAATCCACCAAACCCACAAAAACATTTTGCAAACACCGGTGAAGGGTTATTCCGGAAAACTTATCTAGGGTAAAAGCTAGATTGAATTTTCAAAAAGATCAAATGTTTTCATAAAGATCCAATTTCCTTAAAGGATCTAAATTTTCATAGTCATGTGGGACTGTAAACCACAACGTTACTATCATTGTTTATACCGTCGTATAGAAATCACTGATGTACAAAGTGTAAAGAATAAAGAAGTGATTCTTGTAAAGCTATATTCAAGTTCTATATTGCTTGAGGACAAGCAACGCTCAAGTGTGGAAATATTTGATAATGCTAAAAATGAACATATATTTCATAGCATTATCCCTCAAGAAAGACAAGCTTTTAGTTGCAATTGTTCTATTTACAAGTGATATTCGTTTAAATATTAATGGGTGAAGACAAAAGACAGATTCGACGAATTGAAGACGCAAATGACCAAAAAGCTAAAAAGTACAAAGTACAATCCAAGTGGTTCAAATTATTGATGAGAAACGTCTAAAAATTACAAGAGTACAAGCCGTGAAACACAAAGTACAAGATATTAAATCGTACGAAAAGGCGTTCGAAAATCCAGAACCGAGACATGAACTAACTTTTAGCGCGCGACGCAATGGACCAAAAATTACAAGTCAACTATGCACAAGAATATAATATAATATATAATTAATTATATATATTATTATATATTATAATTATACGCAGCCCACGTTTTGGATTTAATCTATGAGCTGGATTCCAGACCTCCGCACTCGCGGAGCTGTGATGAAGAAAACCTCCGCACTCGCGGAGCTCAACAGTGAAACGTGGGCCTATAAAAGGCCGCGCATTCTGATCGATTCATTACCCTTTTTCTTTCTTTTCTATATACGTAAATATATATATATATATATATATATATATATATATATATATATATATATATATATATATATATATATATATATATATATATATATATATATTTTATAATTTTAATTTTAATTTAAGTTTAATAATAATAAGGTTATAGTGGCGAATATTGTAAGTTTGTAAGTCGAAATTCTGTCCGTGTAACACTACGTGATTAATACTCATTGTAAGTTATGTTCAACATTTTTAAATTAATGTCTTGTAGCTAAGTTATTATTATGCTTATTTAAGCCGAAGTAATCGTGATGTTGGGCTAAATATTAAGATTGGGTAATTGGGCTTTGTACCATAATTGGGGTTTGGACAAAAGAACGACAATTGTGGAAATTACACTATGGACTATTAATAGGTTTTATATTAACTAAACGATACCTTGTTAATTTAATATTAAAGGTTACAATTCGACGTATCTATAAATAACCACATACGCTTAATCAGGTACAGTGGGCGGGATATCTATAAATACCAATAATTGTTCATTTTACCGGACACGGGAATGGATTAATAGTCAATGGACTCGTTGAAACAGGGGTAGATTACATTCAAGGGTAATTGGTGTAATTGTTAACAAAGTATTGAAACCTTGGATTACACACAGTCGATAACCTCTTGTATTCATTGAACAAAGTATTAAGACCTTGTTACAGTTCGAGTCCCCAATTAGTTAGAATATTTGACTTCAGGTATAAGGATAATTTGACGAGGACTCTCACACTTTATATTTATGACTGATGGACTGTTATGGACAAAAACCGTATGGACATATTGAATAATCCAGGACAAAAGACAATTAACCCATGGTAATAAATTAAAATCAACACGTCAAACATCATGATTACGGAAGTTTAAATAAGCATAATTCCTTTATTTTATATCTTATCGCATTTTTATTTATCGTCATTTTATTTATCGCACTTTAAATTATCACACTTTTATTATCGTTATTTACTTTATGCTTTAAATTAAGTTATTTGTATATTTAATATTTTACATTAGGTTTTAATTGTGACAAAAGTTTTAAAATCGACAAACCGGTCATTAAAAAGTAAAACCCCCTTTTTATAATAATAATAATATTACTTATATATATATATATATATATATATATATATATATATATATATATATATATATATATATATATATATATGTATATATATTCAAATATAGTTTTAAAATATAGCGTTAAACTTGGCTAGTTCCCTGTGGACGAACCGGACTTACTAAAAACTACACTACTGTATGATTAGGTACACTGCCTATAGTGTTGTATCAAGGTTTAGGTATATCCACTCTATAAATAAATAAATAAATAACTTGTGTAAAATTGTATCGTATTTAATAGTATTTCACAATAAAAATATAACTATTTCGTATACGCTGCTGCACACATCATGTATTAGTACACTTTTGAAAGACTTCAAGACACATATCAAAGTACTTCTACTTAACAAAAATGCATACAATTGCATTCTCATTTATTTTCATCAACAATTCTACTTGTATGCAACCGTATTCGTACTCGTACAATACCCAGCTCCTAGACGTATATACTATTGGTATATACACATAATAATTCAGCTCTTAGCAGCCCTAGATAGTCAACAAACATGTGGAACCAATAATTAGACAACTAGCATGATTATGAGCAAGGAAACAAAAACAAAAACTCCTTTTAACCCCACTCACCTTCACCACTCACCACCTACTCCATTTCACTTTCAATTTTCTCCCGAATTCTCTCTCAAAACACACACACTCTTCCATGAACGTCTAAGTTACTATTTTTCCAGCAAAAATCATCAAATACAAGCTTTAATTGTTACCTATAATCATCATAAAAACAATTACTCAAGAACACATCAAGAACACTTCCAAGTTTACAAGTTTACTTCCAAGTTTCCTAATCCATTCCAAGCAATCATCCAAGATCAAGAAACCTTTTCTATTTACAGTAGGTTATCTTTCTAAACCAAGGTAATATTCATATTCAAGCTTTGATTCAATTTCTATAACTATAACTATCTTAATTCGAGTAATAATCTTACTTGAACTTGTTTTTGTGTCATGATTCTATTTCAAGAACTTCCAAGCCATCAAAGATCCTTTGAAGCTCAAGTTATTTTTTCATCATTTCTATTAGGTTTACCTACTAAACTTGAGGTAGTAATGATGTTCATAACATCATTCGATTCATATATATAAAACTACCTTATTCGAAGGTTTAAACTTGTAATCACTAGAACATAGTTTAGTTAATTCGAAACTTGTTTGCAAACAAAAGTTAATCCTTCTAACTTGACTTTTAAAATCAACTAAACACATGTTCTATATCTATATGATATGCTAACTTAATTATTTAAAACCTGAAAACACAAAAAACACCGTAAAACCGGATATACGCCGTCGTAGTAACACCACAGGCTGTTTTGGGTTAGTTAATTAAAAACTATGATAAACTTTGATTTAAAAGTTGTTCTTCTGGGAAAATGATTTTTCTTATGAACATGAAAGTATATCCAAAAATCATGGTTAAACTAAAAGTGGAAGTATGTTTTCCAAAATGGTCATCTAGACGTCGTTCTTTCAACTGAAATAACTACCATTACAAAAACGACTTGTAACCTGTATTTCTGACTATAAACTTATCCTTTTATGGTTTAGATTCAGAAACTTAAGTTCAATATAAAACCATAGTGTGACGAGCCGGGAATTTTCGACTAAATTTAAACTTAATCTTAATATGATTTTGACACGATAAGAAGAAAGTCTGTTATGTTAAGTCTCAAAAAGTTTGAACTATTGTCATACATTCAATTAACCCTGACCAATTCTGACGATTCACGAACAACTAGTTGTAAATAGATATATATATACATGAATATTAATTGTAACTATATAAAATTAAATATTAAATTTATTTATTTGAAAATATATATTTAATATATTTAGTTATATAATAAAACTTGATATTAATATATATCTATATTTATACATTCATATAGTGTATTGAAAATAAATAATTTCGAGCTTAAATAGTAAACACGATTATAATACTCGGTTGAAATTTCTTTAGTGTTCATATAGATCCAATATATGTTATGAAGATTTAAAATAAAAGTTGAACTGTAAATCGATTACAAAGATTTTAGGGTTGGTAAATATTGTGATGACCCGGGAATTTCCGACCAAATTTAAACATAATCTTATATGATTCGACTCGATAAGCAAAGTCTATTAAACCGAGTCTCATTATGTTTGAACTATTTCATGATAACATTTGACCTTTAACTATTTCTGACGATTCACGAACCTTTAATTGTAACTAAGAATGTAAATATAAATAATTATATATAAAACTAATTATATTAGTATTAATGAACTATTAAGTAATTTTGTTATTATAAAAGATAACATTTAATAACTAAAGATTTTCATTTTGAATATATATAGTATATTGTATATAAATGATTCAAACATATTTTACCAACGTTATCAAAATATTAAATGTACAATGTTATACTTTGTAGTTAATTGTTTAATATACATAATTAATCATCTACTCAACATTTAAAACATGATTTTATATATATGGTAGTATACATATATACATAAATATAACTATATATATATGATTTTATACATAATTATTATATTATGTATATGTAGAAATTTATAATATATCTATGATGAAATAATGTACTATTTTAATAAATATATATAATACTTACATATATAAAAAATTTATATTTTTCATAATTACATACATAAGTATAATATAATTAGTATGTAAATAAATATTATAATATATTTATATTAAAATGCATAAATATATAATATTTAGTATATGTTACAATACATATTACATAATTATTAAATATTACATAATAATAGATGATATTAATAAATTAAATTTAAATACAAATATAGTTGTTGTAGTAATGTTATTTGTATCGTCAAATATCAATATTTGTATTCATAATTACACTTTATATCATATAAAGATGAAATTGGATGTATAAATTAGATTATTATTACTAATATTATTATTATCGATAAAATATTAATATTATCATAATTAGTATGGTATTATTATTATTATTATTATATTATTATTATCATTTTTACAATTATTATTATCATTAATATTATATTTATCATTATTTTTAATTTTATTAATATTATTAGATATTAATAGTATTGTTATTATATATTATTATTATTAATTAAAAAAAAACAGTAGGGATCTATATTATACGCGTGACCTCTGTATCCTTTATCTCTATTATTATTATTTTTTTTGTTTCTTTCCTGCTCCCAACTCGTGAACCTGTGTTGACATTTTCTCCATTTTTTATCAACCGATCTCTATTATTACAACATGATTATGTATAATTGCAAATCAAATAAAAAGGAAATCCAATGGGATTAAAGAGCACAGCGATATTTTTTTTTTTCTTCTTCTCTGCACGCTCCAATTTTTTTTCTTCTCTTAATTCAATTTCGAATAAAGTTTCAAAATCTAAAAATGCAGAAAGGTTAGAAATCTTTCTTTGAATCTATCTGCAAAATCTCAACTCTCAAATCTTTATATCGATCTTGAATTTTGAAGTCAAAGTTTAGTTTAAAAAAAGTCAACAATTGTTCTTGAGACAAATTCGCGTTCGTGTATATGTTTCTGATCAAATTGACGATTCCAGTAGTTTTTATACATGTTTAGAAAACTATTTCGTGTTATAAACATTATCTATAATGTTATCTATTACGAAATCAATTTTTTTTGTTTTGTTCCAAGAACCGACGCAGCAGTAGGCCTTTAGTATTTTTTTTTTTTTATTTTAGAACCCAAATTATTATTTTTTCTGTAATGTTTTGAAGCTTTAAAGGGAACCCCGATTTTTTTTTTTTTTTTTGGTTATTGATGTTTTGTTGAATCCATGAGACTTGTGGAGAAGAAGAGGAATAGAAGAAAAACAGTTTATATATAAAATTTAAATTCGATATTAGTACAGAGAATCAGAATTGGTGGGATGGTCGAGAGTGTTTGCGTGTGAGCATGTGGTCACGAGATCGAGTCCAGAGGACGGTAGTTTCTTTTTTTTTTTTTTGAAACTCTTTTCATGTGAGGTAGTTTTCTTTTCTAATTTTATTATTGCTATTATATATTAATTATTATTAGTATTATTATTATTATTGTGATTGTTTTGATTGTTATTGTTATTGTTATTATTAGTATCATACTTGTTATCATATTTAAAAGTATTATAGACATTACTATTATTATTATGATAGGTATTAATAATATTATTATTAGTAATAAACTTATCATTTTAGTATTTTATCATCATTAGGATTATGATTATGATTATCATTATTATTATTATGAAGGAAATAAAAATATATTATTATCATCAATATTAGAATTTGTACCGGTTTATAAATAATAGTATCATCAGTACATTTACAATTAATAATATCATATTTATCAGTATCATCATTAATATTTACTAGTATTATTATGATTATCATTTATCATTTTATAAATATTAGAACCCTTATTATTAACATAAGTATGGTATTAGTATTAATATTATTTTAGAGTTATTATTATTAGTATCATTAACAGTTATCATTTTCATTTTTTTTACTATTAGTATTATCATTATTAATAAAATTATTATTATTATTAGTAAATCATTATTATCTAAATTATTATTTTAACAAATAAATCTTTTGTACACTATATATATACTTATGGTATATACTAGGATTGTATTAATAATTCACATAACAAACTAATAAAATTTCATAAATACAATACTAACCACAAATATATGTATATAAATATATTAATGTCACTATTTATATAAACGTAAATCATTATAGATATATATACATAAAATAGATATATATATATATATATATATATATATATATATATATATATATATATATATATATATATATATATATATATATATATATATATATATATATAAAATATAACTTAAAATATAATATAAGTATACGTTTTAAAATAAAGGTTAGAATAAATTCTACAAAACTATAATATATAAATAATACATATTAATAAATGAAATTTTGTAACTTACATTATACGTATTAATATATACACAATTGATATAGGTTCGTGAATCCGAGGCCAACCCTGCATTGTTCAATGACGTCATATGTATTTTTACTACAAAATACAGTATCGTGAGTTTCATTTGTCTTTTTACCCTTTATATTTTTGGGCTGAGAATACATAGGCAACTTTTATAACTGTTTTACGAAATAGACACAAGTACGTGAAACTACATTCTATGGTTGGATTATCGAAGTCGAATATGCCCCTTTTTATTAAGTCTGGTAATCTAAGAATTAGGGAACAGACACCCTAATTGACGCGAATCCTAAAGATAGATCTATCGGGCCCAACAAGCCCCATCCAAAGTACCGGATGTTTTAGTACTTCGAAATTTATATCATGTCCGAAGGAGGATCCCGGAATGATGGGGATATTCTTATATATGCATATTGTTAATGTCGGTTACCAGGTGTTCAATCCATATGAATGATATTTTTGTCTCTATGCATGGGACGTATGTTTATGAGAAATGGAAATCTGAAATCTTGTGGTCTATTAAAATGATGGAAACGATTGTTTAAGTTAAACTAATGAACTCACCAACCTTTTGGTTGACACTTTAAAGCATGTTTATTCTCAGGTACGAAAGAAATCTTCCGCTGTGTATTTGCTCATTTTATAGATATTACTTGGAGTCATTCATGGCATATTTCAAAAGACGTTGCATTCGAGTCGTCGAGTTCATCAAGATTATTATCAAGTCAATTATAGTTGGATATATTATGAAATGGTATGCATGCCTGTCAACTTTCGATGTAATGAAAGTTTGTCTTTTCAAAAACGAATGCAATGGTTGTAAAATGTATCATATAGAGGTCAAGTACCTCGCGATGTAATCAACTGTTGTGAATCGTTTATAATCGATATGGACTTCGTCCGGATGGATTAGGACGGGTCTTCACAGTTGGTATCAGAGCGGTGGTCTTAGCGAACCAAGTCTTGCATTAGTGAGTCTAACTGATAGTCGTTGGAATGCATTAATGAGTCTGGACTTCGACCGTGTTTGCATGTCAAAAGTTTTGCTTATCATTTAGTATCGAAAAATTATTTTCTTATCATCCTTAAAGTCTAAGACACGTCTTACTGCCTTTATTGCATAGACAGTGTATAGTTAAATTCATATCTTAGCGTATCTGTTATTGTTACCTTTGCCTGACAGCTTCCGTAGATTCCTCCGTAGCTTATGGGATTTTAGTATTATATATGCATATGTAAATTATGTATTGCAGGGTACTAATCTACATCCTATAATCTATTTCTTATCGAAAATCCTTCATCTGATCGTACGAGATGAATCCCTCAACCAGTTCGAGTCCATCAGATTTCGATAGCTATTTCGATAGTTATTCCGACAGCTATTTCGATATGAATTTCCACTCGAGCTCCGAAAGCAGAGTAACCGGAATGAATCGATCAATTAGCCATCATCTATTCTGAATGAATTGGAGATGGGTTCGTAGTCGACTTAATCAATGGAAACGCGAAGAAGGCGATCATTTCCACTAACCAAATTCACCTCTTGACAATGAACCTAAAACGTTTACCGGCGAACCTGTTCGAGACACCATTTTCTCTCTCATTTCCAAAGTATCTCATCACGATCATATACTATCTCAGATTCTAAACCTCATTCATCCGCTCGTCCGAACCGACAATCATCCCGGTGTAATAGAAGAAGTTAACGAACTTCGCGTATAAGTTGTAGTCTTGGAAAATATGGTGCAAAACGTACCAGCTTCATCCAAATCACCGGCACCAACAGTACCACCCACAACCCAAATTTCAATATCACATGCCTCAACATCTCAATCTATACCTCGAGTATAATCATCATTCTACATGACATTCTACATCAGTTATCTTCGTTCGACATGGTGATTATGTAATCTCTAATGTTTTAGAGATTATTTATTCTAGTTCCAACTGAAAACTAAATGAGTTTAATATCATGTTAACTCATTAAATTCATGATTACATTTGAAGAAAATATATATGTATATATGTTTTCATAAAGATTGTAATTAAAAATTCTTTTGTACAAACTGTTAATAATAAAAATATTTTAACGGGTAGGTAATACCCGAGGAATATTTAAATTTCACATTAATAAGTTACACTGTATATTCTTCGAATCTGATTCAACAGTTATTCACTATCCTATTTACAACCACCGGGATACTTATCCATTCACCAAAGAATAACTATTTTCATTCAAATTCAATTTCATATTTGAATTTTGACCTATCAGAATCCAACAAGTGGACACAATAAAAATTGATTAGAAATAGACTAATTAACAATATTAAATTTTATTAAGAAACCACGCTAACAAAATCCTAGCTAACTGTTCCTAGCTAACTGTTAATTCCGTATTACATTTTATTTATCGCAATTTATATTCTCGCAATTTTATTTATTGTCATTTAATTTCTGTTATTTACTTTACACACTTTATTTATCGTCATTTAATTTCTGTTATTTATTTTACGCACTTTAAATATCGGGACACGTATACAAGGTTTTGACATATCATATCGACACATCTATATATATTATTTGGAATCACCATAGACACTCTATATGCAGTAATGATCGAGTTCTCTATACAGGGTTGAGGTTGATTCTATAATAATATATATACTTTGAGTTGTGATCGAGTCTGAGACATGTACACGGGTCACGATACGTATTAATTAATTCAAATATTATATATTAAACTATATATGAATGATTGCACTGTCAACTGTGGACTATCGACTGTGGACTAATAACATTGGACAATTAAAATGAATTAAAATATTGAATATAACATATGAAACTAAACAATTCTTCAAGTTTGCCACTTGATTTCGTCTTAAACCTCATTTGTATCTTCACGATTACATTCTGCGTTCAAACCTTTCATGATTCTTGAAAACACCTCAATCGATAGGATGAATCAACCGCACTTCATCTACGGAAGGAAAGATTTATGCATATAGTTATGCACCTGAGAAACTCTCGGCAATTGAGTAAAAGTTCAACACGTAGCCGCGTCAGATCCTTTGGCATTTATTAACAAAAACAACTTTGCGATCCCTTTTCAAAATTAGCCAATTTTGTCACAGCTCCAACAAGTCAACTTCGACTTTTCGTACGAAACAACCTTATTATAACGTTTATATATACGCGTGCTCTTTTATTGTTACCAGGTAACCTTTCATATTCCATCATATTACCATCAGCGTTTAATCATCTAAAAACACAATTCTCCTGAAACCACCTCGGATTAATAACCGATGATTCAGATATCATAGCATTAAATGCAGAGGAAACAGAAAAATGGTAGATGGTCTAAACGGACAAAAGTTTGATGATAAAGAAAGGAGTGTTAGGAACGCTCGATAGAAAATTGGGTATTGAAAAACATATTGAGTTACCCATGAAGGAGACCAAGGACAAATACAAGGACCAAATCCTATATTCAAAGGATTCAGGTAATTCTGGATCCGTTGAAATCTTTAGAGAATATCTTGCTCCGAAGTCATGTTAAAATCTTGCGGAAAATCTTTCTCCATCAACCGTCGAACTTAGAAATTCCAAAATATCATCATCAATATCTTTGATATTTCTGAGGATATTTTCATAAATATTCTCGTCCGAAATTATATACCTCTTCGTGCTTCCTGTGTATCAATATATTGGAAACATTCAATAGAAAATATAGTACCGAAAAGCAGATTATGCGAAACTATGAAGAAAGCCGTGGATAAATCACAAAGAATAAGTTTGACTTCAAAGAATCCAAATAATTCAATGTCTGCTAAAGTCTATAGTGAATAACTTGCTCCTTACTCTAAACCCTTGCAGACAATAGTTTCTATCATCCTCTGATCTTAGATATTCTGAGATATTATCGTACCTTTCATTATAAATATCCTCCATATTTCTGGAGATATTTTTATAACTATTCTTATCTGAAATCATTAATCTTTTCGTGCTATCAGTATTACATCATATAGAAACTATAGTTTCTATATTCTGTAAATTTTCAAGCTTAAAATATGAATGTTATTGTAGTAATGATGGGAACTGATGCATGAGTTAGTATAATATAATGACACTTGATCAACGTGATTATATTACAGTAAGTCATGCTGAGTTTCTAAATGAAACGTGATGATTCACATATCATAACGTCATCATGTGCCATGTTACATAACTCTTTCATCCTACTTAACTCCGTAACAAATCAAGAAAATGTATTCTTGATGGTTCTATCTTCCGTGATGTTGATAAATTTGAAAATCAAATCGTGCTATCACGTTCCTTCATGCTTAGAACATTATAATCATTCGAAACTCTATATCTATAAATTCTGGACCATTATTCGCTTGACTTGAAGTCGGGAAGAGAAAACAAAAGCATAGAGCTTTGAAATATAAGGGAGAATATAAAGTCCGATAACAACACATAAATTACAAACCGTGTATATCAATGTTTATCGCAACATAAAGACACGAGAGAATTAAAAACATTATAATCCCGAGGGCGAAGTAGAAGAAAGCAGATTCCTCTAGTGGAAGTTGGAAAAGGAGAATGATTGTTGCGATAGTAAGGATGAGGACAAGGATCAGAACTGGATTAATCATTTTCAGAATCTTTTGGATGTATGAAATAAGAAAGAAAGTATAAGAATGGTGAGAATAATGGAAAGGAAGAGCTTAATTTATACTGAAAATATCAGACGTAGTAATCGGGGCAGATCACCGTATTTAATTAAAGAGATCTTAATTTCCATAAATCCCGAAGAATCAGATTTTATAGATCTTCAAGATTTTCTTTAAATCCCTTAAATTCCGGAATTCAACCAAGGCAATGTCAAAAGTTAAGACGCGCCTTATTTTCTAAATTCAAACCTGACTACGTCAAAAGTTAAAAACAAATCTTTGTTTCTCATTTCATCCTTTTGTGAATAGCTTCATTCGCACTCTTCGAATAATCGAATTATTTTTATCCATATTACTCAATGATGATAAAACTCAAGTTATCAACTCATATTCGTCAGGAAAACATATTTATTGTTAGCTATGACGACCTCACTCAAATTTCGGGACGAAATTTCTTTAACGGGTAGGTACTGTGATGACCCGGGAATTTCCGACCAAATTTAAACATAATCTTATATGATTCGACTCGATAAGCAAAGTCTATTAAACCGAGTCTCATTATGTTTGAACTATTTCATGATAACATTTGACCTTTAACTATTTCCGACGATTCACGAACCTTTAATTGTAACTAAGAATGTAAATATAAATAATTATATATAAAACTAATTATATTAGTATTAATGAACTATTAAGTAATTTTGTTATTATAAAAGATAACATTTAATAACTAAAGATTTTCATTTTGAATATATATAGTATATTGTATATAAATGATTCAAACATATTTTACCAACGTTATCAAAATATTAAATGTACAATGTTATACTTTGTAGTTAATTGTTTAATATACATAATTAATCATCTACTCAACATTTAAAACATGATTTTATATATATGGTAGTATACATATATACATAAATATAACTATATATATATGATTTTATACATAATTATTATATTATGTATATGTAGAAATTTATAATATATCTATGATGAAATAATGTACTATTTTAATAAATATATATAATACTTACATATATAAAAAATTTATATTTTTCATAATTACATACATAAGTATAATATAATTAGTATGTAAATAAATATTATAATATATTTATATTAAAATGCATAAATATATAATATTCAGTATATGTTACAATACATATTACATAATTATTAAATATTACATAATAATAGATGATATTAATAAATTAAATTTAAATACAAATATAGTTGTTGTAGTAATGTTATTTGTATCGTCAAATATCAATATTTGTATTCATAATTACACTTTATATCATATAAAGATGAAATTGGATGTATAAATTAGATTATTATTACTAATATTATTATTATCGATAAAATATTAATATTATCATAATTAGTATGGTATTATTATTATTATTATTATATTATTATTATCATTTTTACAATTATTATTATCATTAATATTATATTTATCATTATTTTTAATTTTATTAATATTATTAGATATTAATAGTATTGTTATTATATATTATTATTATTAATTAAAAAAAACAGTAGGGATCTATATTATACGCGTGACCTCTGTATCCTTTATCTCTATTATTATTATTTTTTTTGTTTCTTTCCTGCTCCCAACTCGTGAACCTGTGTTGACATTTTCTCCATTTTTTATCAACCGATCTCTATTATTACAACATGATTATGTATAATTGCAAATCAAATAAAAAGGAAATCCAATGGGATTAAAGAGCACAGCGATATTTTTTTTTTTCTTCTTCTCTGCACGCTCCAATTTTTTTTCTTCTCTTAATTCAATTTCGAATAAAGTTTCAAAATCTAAAAATGCAGAAAGGTTAGAAATCTTTCTTTGAATCTATCTGCAAAATCTCAACTCTCAAATCTTTATATCGATCTTGAATTTTGAAGTCAAAGTTTAGTTTAAAAAAAGTCAACAATTGTTCTTGAGACAAATTCGCGTTCGTGTATATGTTTCTGATCAAATTGACGATTCCAGTAGTTTTTATACATGTTTAGAAAACTATTTCGTGTTATAAACATTATCTATAATGTTATCTATTACGAAATCAATTTTTTTTGTTTTGTTCCAAGAACCGACGCAGCAGTAGGCCTTTAGTATTTTTTTTTTTTATTTTAGAACCCAAATTATTATTTTTTCTGTAATGTTTTGAAGCTTTAAAGGGAACCCCGATTTTTTTTTTTTTTTTGGTTATTGATGTTTTGTTGAATCCATGAGACTTGTGGAGAAGAAGAGGAATAGAAGAAAAACAGTTTATATATAAAATTTAAATTCGATATTAGTACAGAGAATCAGAATTGGTGGGATGGTCGAGAGTGTTTGCGTGTGAGCATGTGGTCACGAGATCGAGTCCAGAGGACGGTAGTTTCTTTTTTTTTTTTTAAACTCTTTTCATGTGAGGTAGTTTTCTTTTCTAATTTTATTATTGCTATTATATATTAATTATTATTAGTATTATTATTATTATTGTGATTGTTTTGATTGTTATTGTTATTGTTATTATTAGTATCATACTTGTTATCATATTTAAAAGTATTATAGACATTACTATTATTATTATGATAGGTATTAATAATATTATTATTAGTAATAAACTTATCATTTTAGTATTTTATCATCATTAGGATTATGATTATGATTATCATTATTATTATTATGAAGGAAATAAAAATATATTATTATCATCAATATTAGAATTTGTACCGGTTTATAAATAATAGTATCATCAGTACATTTACAATTAATAATATCATATTTATCAGTATCATCATTAATATTTACTAGTATTATTATGATTATCATTTATCATTTTATAAATATTAGAACCCTTATTATTAACATAAGTATGGTATTAGTATTAATATTATTTTAGAGTTATTATTATTAGTATCATTAACAGTTATCATTTTCATTTTTTTTACTATTAGTATTATCATTATTAATAAAATTATTATTATTATTAGCAAATCATTATTATCTAAATTTTATTTTAACAAATAAATCTTTTGTACACTATATATATACTTATGGTATATACTAGGATTGTATTAATAATTCACATAACAAACTAATAAAATTTCATAAATACAATACTAACCACAAATATATGTATATAAATATATTAATGTCACTATTTATATAAACGTAAATCATTATAGATATATATACATAAAATAGATATATATATATATATATATATATATATATATATATATATATATATATATATATATATATATATATATATATATATATAATATAACTTAAAATATAATATAAGTATACGTTTTAAAATAAAGGTTAGAATAAATTCTACAAAACTATAATATATAAATAATACATATTAATAAATGAAATTTTGTAACTTACATTATACGTATTAATATATACACAATTGATATAGGTTCGTGAATCCGAGGCCAACCCTGCATTGTTCAATGACGTCATATGTATTTTTACTACAAAATACAGTATCGTGAGTTTCATTTGTCTTTTTACCCTTTATATTTTTGGGCTGAGAATACATGCGCAACTTTTATAACTGTTTTACGAAATAGACACAAGTACGTGAAACTACATTCTATGGTTGGATTATCGAAGTCGAATATGCCCCTTTTTATTAAGTCTGGTAATCTAAGAATTAGGGAACAGACACCCTAATTGACGCGAATCCTAAAGATAGATCTATCGGGCCCAACAAGCCCCATCCAAAGTACCGGATGTTTTAGTACTTCGAAATTTATATCATGTCCGAAGGAGGATCCCGGAATGATGGGGATATTCTTATATATGCATATTGTTAATGTCGGTTACCAGGTGTTCAATCCATATGAATGATATTTTTGTCTCTATGCATGGGACGTATGTTTATGAGAAATGGAAATCTGAAATCTTGTGGTCTATTAAAATGATGGAAACGATTGTTTAAGTTAAACTAATGAACTCACCAACCTTTTGGTTGACACTTTAAAGCATGTTTATTCTCAGGTACGAAAGAAATCTTCCGCTGTGTATTTGCTCATTTTATAGATATTACTTGGAGTCATTCATGGCATATTTCAAAAGACGTTGCATTCGAGTCGTCGAGTTCATCAAGATTATTATCAAGTCAATTATAGTTGGATATATTATGAAATGGTATGCATGCCTGTCAACTTTCGATGTAATGAAAGTTTGTCTTTTCAAAAACGAATGCAATGGTTGTAAAATGTATCATATAGAGGTCAAGTACCTCGTGATGTAATCAACTGTTGTGAATCGTTTATAATCGATATGGACTTCGTCCGGATGGATTAGGACGGGTCTTCACAAATATATTTTTACCTTTTTAGATTAAATGTTAGTACCCCGTATATATTAAGTGGAACAGAAAATAAATAAGTACCGGACCTTTTCTTTTATCAGGTTTCAAACAGTTAATGAATGAAATAATTATTTATACTTAACCCAAAAATTTGGGATTTTTAAGAACACTTTTATATGTTAACTGTTTAGCAATGGACACGATATACCACTCGGGGAAAATAGTGTCGGCATGATAGACAAAATTATGGCCACTAATTTCTTTTCAAAACACGTTTCATTACTATTGTATATTATAATTAATATTATGTTTACACTATGTTCTTTCATATTTATGTATATTAAGTTATGAGATATGAGATATGAGATATGAGATATGTATCACCATTCAATCTATTCTGTTTCTTATTCCCTAACTCAACGACCCATTTCTTAACCGCACAACCACCTTTCATCACCCACGCCACCGAGAACAACCACCATGGTTTCACCTCCCACGACCACTAGCAAACAACCACAAACCTCCACCGGTCACCACCCCTTTCTTTCTCTTCACTCTCGCTATCCCTCTCTCTTCTCTATCCCTCTTCTCTTCCTATTTTAGTCGTGAACCACCACTTGTACACGGTGCTACAACTTGTTTCCTGCTATTTCTGTTTGAGCCATGACGAGACCATCGCCAAAATATAATCATCTGTAGCCAGGTTTTGCTGCTATTCATGTCACCTGTTACCAAACCAAACACGCTAATATTACCACCATCTTCTTACTCTCTCTATGTCTCTCTCTCTCTCCCATTCTAAACCGAGAGACCTACGAATACACTGTTAATGCAGTATTATTTTTTTTCTGTATCTATAACTAATACTGCTCGATCACGATAGATTGCTACTGTTTTCTGTTTATACTGGGAACACCAGACACCACCTCCATTGACTCATGATTCAACCGTACCTGCAACTGGTTTCTGTTCCTCGATCACCATCACCTAACCCAACACCTTAACCATCATTAGATCACAACCTTCTACTATTTTGATCAACGACCAACACCTCTATCGAACACAATACTACCACCTGCAACTCTTCGATCATCAAATATCCTATCTTGTTCGTCTCTATTACCACCTGCAACTACTATAATTTGTTGATACTAACCGGCTTCCATCTTCACAGGAAACTTTGATCGTCAACTACTGTTTGTCTGTTTCGATTTAAACCCATCACACCACCCAAATGCTACGTGTGATTCAACTTCATTTTTTTCTTTATATTGATTAATAAATATCCACTTGAGCGATTAAGAGTACTGCTTTTTCTTATTGTGGGCCGGAGACAATCACTTGTGGTTAAAAAGGATAGTAGGTATTCCTAATAAAGTGCCGATAATCTGACTATTTGATTATGATAATGGAAGTTGATGAGATGATGACGGGTTGATGATGTAATAACAATAATAATCGTTGAACTATTCCTGTTTATTATTTCTTTTCCTGACGACAAGACACACACAAAAACTGAATTGTTTAGTCGAATATATCTTGGACTTTAACGAGGGAGATGTTGGGCTGTGAACCCAACTCGTGTTCTCTCTTCTTTTGGGTTGAACGAATGCCCAATAAGTGATTAAGATTAGTTGATGATGATGATGCTTAATAATGTTTATGGTGTGATTATGAGGATATAAGTGATAACACGATTAAGTTATATAATGATACATAACATAATGAAAACGATGATGATGGGTACGGGTATGATTGTGGTTATGATTAAGATAAAATGAGACTAGGATGTTAGATGATGGTGAGTTTGGTATAAATGAAGATTATAATCGAAGACATATAGAAAGATGATCACGATGTTATGATTATGATTATGATATAGAAGATTAGTATATGATGATTAAGGATGTTATCGGGTTAGCGAGATGTCGCGGGTTCAAACCCGGACTTGGGCATTTTTTTTAAGGATACTTCTTTGAGGTAGTATTACTATTACCATTATTATCATGATTATTATTATTAGTATTATAACTACTACTACTATTATTATTATTATTATTATTATCATTACTATCATTATTATTATTATTGTTATTATTACCATAAGTATTAGTATTATTATTAAAAGTATTCATTATCATTAAAATTAACATTTTTATTAAAAGTATCATTTTTATTAAAATTATCATTTTTATCATTAATATTAAAAGTATTATTTTTAACGCTATTATCATTATTATTATTATTATTATTATTATTATTATTATTATTATTATTATTATTATTATTATCATTACTAATATTATTTTAGTATTGTTATAATTTTAACAAACAAACGATATATATATGTATATATATATATATATATATATATATATATATATAAAAAAATATATTTAACACATATAATATAACAAAATTAATATTTTTAATTATTTTAAATATATAAAATAATTATATGAAACATATAGGTTATTAATATAAAAATGATATAACTAATAAAGTTATATATATATATATATATATATATATATATATATATATATATATATATATATATATATATATATATATATATATATATATATATATATATATATATATATATATATATATATATATATATATATATATATAAACTTGTTCGATTACAATTATGTGTGTTAATATATATATATAAATGATATAGGGTCGTGAAATCCGAAGCCAACCCTACACTTGTTTAATGTCGTCATATGTATTTTTACTACAAAATACAGTATGGTGAGTTTCATTACTCCCTTTTTATATATATTTTTGAGCTGAGAATACATGCGCTGTTTTATAAATGTTTTACGAAATAGGCACAAGTACTAAAACTAATTCTATGTGGGTTTAAACCAGAAATATACCCTTAGCTTGGTAACATTAAACTACTTGTCTATGTACGGTAGGCGCGAATCCTAAAGATAGATCTATTGGGCCTGACAAACCCCATCCTGACTATGGGATGCTTTAGTACTTCGAGGTTATTTTAAAAACCCCTGATCTGGTGTACTTCAGAGGGTAAAACATGAACGTTAAGGCTTGTTACCGGGTGCCTACAACTTATAGAATACTTTTATACACTTGCGAGTGTACATATATTTATAAACGGAAATCTTGTTGTCTATTAAGATATTGAAATGATTGTTATGATAAACCTATGAACTCACCAACCTTTTGGTTGACACTTTTAAGCATGTTTATTCTCAGGTACGAATTAAGTCTTCCGCTGTGCATTTGCTCATTTTAAGGACATTATTTGGAGTCGATCATCGCAATGTGACCAAATGTTGATGACTTCGTCCAGGTGGATAAGGACGGGTCTTCACAGGTGGTATTAGAGCGGTGGTCTTAGCGAACCAGGTCTTACATTAGTGTGTCTAACTGATAGTTGTTTAGATGCATTAGTGAGTCTGGACTTCGACCGTGTCTACATGTCAAAAGTTATGCTTATCATTTAGTGTCGAAAATTATTTGCTTATCATTCTTAGTCTAAACATATCTTACTGCCTCTAATGCATAGACAGTGTATAGATAAATTCATATCTTAGCGTATCTGTTATTGTTACATTTGTCTGACAACTTCCGTAGATTTCTCCGTAACTTATGGGATTTTAGTATTATATATGCATATGTAAATTATGTATTGCAGGGTACTAATCTACATCCTATAATCTATTTCTTATCGAAAAGTTCTTCATCTGATCGTACGAGCTGAATTCCTCAACCAGTTCGAGTCACTCAGATTTCCGATAGCTATTCCGATAGTTATTCCGACAGCTATTCCGACATGAATGTTCACCTAAGCTCCAGAAGCAGCGTCACCAGAATGAATCAACCAATCGGCCATCCTCCATTCATCTGATGAGTTCGTAGTCGATTTAATCAATGGAGACGAGAAGAAGGCGATACTTTACATCAACCAAATTTCTCTTGGCGATGAACCTGAAGCACTTACCGGCAAACCAGTTCGAAACGCCATCTTCACTTTCATTTCTGGGGTATCTCGCCACGACTATATCACAAGCCAGATTCTAAACCTTATTCATCCACTCGTTCCGACCGACAACCATCCCGGAATAATAGAAGAAGTCAACAAACTTTGCGCCCGAGTTGTAGCCTTGGAAAAGATGGTGCAAAATGTACCAGCTTCAACAGCATCACCGGCACCAACAGTACCATCAGTAACAACACCAGTACCACCAACAACAAAAGTTTCAACATCGCATGCCTCAACATCTCATTCTGTACCTCGAGTATAATCATCGTTCTACGTATCGCCCTACATCAGTTATCTTCATTATTCATGGCGATTAAGTAATCTCTAAATGTTTTAAAGATTAGGTATTCTAGTTCTAACGGTAAACCAAATGAGTTTAATATCATATTAACTCAATGAATACATGATTACATCTGAAGAAAATATATATGTATATATGTTTTAATAAAGATTTTAATTAAAAATTCTTTCGTACAAAGTGTTAATTGTGAAAATATTTTAACGGGTAGGTAATACCCGAGAAATATTCAGATTTCACATTAATAAGTTACAATGTACATTCTCCGAAGCTGATTCAACAGTCGTTTACTATCCTACTTACATCCACCGTTATACAAATCCGTTCACCACAGAATAACCATATTCATCCAATTTCATATTTGGATTTTTATTTATCAGAATCCAACAAGTGGCATAATGAAGAAAAACATTTGACAAAAGAAAATTTGTTAGAAACAAACAAATTAACTATGAGGAATTTTGTTAAGAATCCACGCTAACTGTTCCAAGCTAACTGTTCCTAGCTAACTGATTACATTTTATTTATCGCAATTTAATTATCGCAATTTACATTCTCGCAATTTTATTTATCGCCATTTAATTTCTGTTATTTACTTTACGCACTTTATTTATCGTCATTTAATTTCTGTTATTTATTTTTACGCACTTTAAATATCGGGACACGTATACAAGGTTTTGACATATCATATCGACGCATCTATATATATTATTTGGAATCACCATAGACACTCTATATACAGTAATGATCTAGTTCTCTATACAGGGTTGAGGTTGGTTCTCAAATAATATATATACTTTGAGATGTGATTGAGTCTGAGACGTATACGGGTCACAAAACATATTAATTAATTCGAATATTATATATTAAACTATATATAAATTATTGGACTGTTAACTGTGGACTATCGACTGTGGACTAATAATATTGGACAATTAAAATGAATTAAAATATTGATCATAACATATGAAACTAAATATTTCTTCAAGTTTGCCACTTGATTTCATCTTAAACCTCATTTGTATCTTGACGATTCCAATCTGCGTTCAAACATTTCAAAATTCTTGAAAACACCTCAATCGAGAGGATGAATCAACTGCATCTCATCTATGGAAGGAAAGATTGATGCATATAGTTATACACCTGAAAAACTCTTGGGACCTGAGTAAACGTTTAACACGTAGCTGTGCTAATTCCTTTAGTGTTATTATTACCCAAAATAACTTGGTAATTCCTTTCAAAGTAGCAAATTTTGTCACAGCTCCAGCAAGTCAACTTCGACTTTTCGTTCGAAACAACCTTATTATCACTTTGATATATACGCGTGCTCTTTTATTGCAATTGGAGAACCTTTTATATTCCACCATATTACCATCAACGTTTAATCATCTAAAAACACAATTCTCCTGAAAACACCTCGATTTGATAACCAATGATCCAGATCCATTAACTTTGAGAATGCTGATGAAGCAGCATGTAGTAAATGGTCTTAATGACCAAAGGTGATGATAAAAGAATGGAGCGTTGGGAACGCTCGATAGAAAATTTTTGGTACTGAAAAACAGATTGAGCTAACCATAAAGGAAACCAAGGAGAAATACAAGTAACATACCCTATATTCAAAGAACCCAAATGATTCTGGATCTAATGAAATCTTTAGATAATATCTTGCTCCGAAGTCATGTTAAAATCTTGCAGAAAATTTTTCTTCACCAACCTTCGAACTTAGAAATTCCAAAATATCATCATAAATATCTTCGATATTTCTGAGGATATTTTTATAAATATTCTTGTCCGAAATTATCTACCTCTTCGTGTTTTCTGTACTCCATTATATAGGAAATTTCTGTAAAATCTAAGTATAAATTATGAATGAATTCTGAAGTAGTGTTGGAAATTGATGCATGAGTTAGTATAATATAATAACTTCCGGCCAACGTGATTATATTACAGTAAGTCATGCTGAGTTTCTATTGGAACATGATGATTCACAGTAGATCATACCATTATCATGTGCCATGTTACATAACTCTTTCATGCTACTTAACTTCTGAACATATCAAGAAAATGTATTCTTGATGGTTCTATCTTCCGTGATGTTGATAAATTTGTAAATCAAATCGTGCTATCACGTTCCTTTCTGCTTAGAACATTATAATCATTCGAAACTCTACATCTACAAATTCTGGACCATTATTCGCTTGACTTGAAGTCGGGAAGAGAAAACAAAAGTATGAAACTCCAAAATATAAGGGGGAATATAACGCTCGATAACAACACATAAAATTACAAACCGTGTATATCAATGTTTATCGCAACATAAAGACACGGGAGAATTAAAAATACTATAACCCCAAGGGCGAAGTAGAAGAAAGCAGATTCCTCTGGTGGAAGTTGGAAAAGGAGAATGATTGTTGTGATAGTAAGGATGAGGACAAGGATCAGAATTTGATTAAGCATTTTCACAATCTTTTAAATTTGGGAATTGAGTATAGAAGTGGTGAAAATTAATGGAACGGAGAAAGTGAATTTATAATGGAAATACCCGACAGAGCAATCAAGGCAGATCAACGCATTTAATTGAAGAGATCTTAATCTCCTTATTCACCGAAGAATCAGATCTCACTCAGATTTCAAAGATTTCTTTAAATCCCTTGAATTCCGGAATTCAACTATGACTACGTCAAAAGTTATGACGAAATTTATTTTCCTCATTCATTTATTTTGTGATAGCTTCATTCGTATTCTTCAAATAATCGAATTAATTCATCCTTATTACTCTATGGTAATAAAACTATATTTATCAACTCATATTCGTCATGAAAACATTTCAATTGTTAGCCATGACGACCTCACTCAAATTTCGGGACGAAATTTCTTTAACGGATAGGTACTGTGACGACCCGGGAATTTTCGACTAAATTTAAACTTAATCTTAATATGATTTTGACATGATAAGAAGAAAGTCTGTTATGTTAAGTCTCAAAAAGTTTGAACTATTGTCATACATTCAATTAACCCTGACCAATTCCGACGATTCACGAACAACTAGTTGTAAATAGATATATATATATACATGAATATTAATTGTAACTATATAAAATTAAATATTAAATTTATTTATTTGAAAATATATATTTAATATATTTAGTTATATAATAAAACTTGATATTAATATATATCTATATTTATACATTCATATAGTGTATTGAAAATAAATAATTTCGAGCTTAAATAGTAAACACGATTATAATACTCGGTTGAAATTTCTTTAGTGTTCATATAGATCCAATATATGTTATGAAGATTTAAAATAAAAGTTGAACTGTAAATCGATTACAAAGATTTTAGGGTTGGTAAATATATTTTTACCTTGTTAGATTAAATGTTAGTACCCCGTATATATTAAGTGGAACAGAAAATAAATAAGTACCGGACCTTTTCTTTTATCAGGTTTCAAACAGTTAATGAATGAAATAATTATTTATACTTAACCCAAAAATTTGGGATTTTTAAGAACACTTTTATATGTTAACTGTTTAGCAATGGACACGATATACCACTCGGGGAAAATAGTGTCGGCATGATAGACAAAATTATGGCCACTAATTTCTTTTCAAAACACGTTTCATTACTATTGTATATTATAATTAATATTATGTTTACACTATGTTCTTTCATATTTATGTATATTAAGTTATGAGATATGAGATATGAGATATGTATCACCATTCAATCTATTCTGTTTCTTATTCCCTAACTTAAGGACCCATTTCTTAACCGCACAACCACCTTTCATCACCCACACCACCGAGAACAACCACCATGGTTTCACCTCCCACGACCACTAGCAAACAACCACAAACCTCCACCGGTCACCTCTCCTTTCTTTCTCTTCACTCTCGCTATCCCTCTCTCTCCTCTATCCCTCTTCTCTTCCTATTTTAGTCGTGAACCACCACTTGTACACGGTGCTACAACTTGTTGCCTGCTATTTCTGTTTGAGCCGTGACGAGACCACCACCAAAATATAATCATCTGTAGCCAGGTTTTGCTGCTATTCATGTCACCTGTTACCAAACCAAACACGCCAATATTACCACCATATTCTTCCTCTCTCTATGTCTCTCTCTCTCTCCCATTCTAAACCGAGAGACCTACGAATACACTGTTACTGCAGTATTAATTTTTTTCTGTATCTATAACTAATACTGCTCGATCACGATAGATTGCTACTGTTTTCTGTTTATACTGGGAACACCAGACACCACCTCCATTGATTCATGATTCAACCATACCTGCAACTGGTTTCTGTTCCTCGATCACCATCACCTAACCCAACACCTTAACCATCATTAGATCACAACCTGCTACTATTTTGATCAACGACCAACACCTCTATCGAACACAATACTACCACCTGCAACTCTTCGATCATCAAATATCCTATCTTGTTCGTCTCTATTACCACCTGCAACTACTATAATTTGTTGATACTAACCGGCTTCCTTCTTCACAGGAAACTTTGATCGTCAACTACTGTTTGTCTGTTTCGATTTAAACCCATCACACCACCCAAATGCTACGTGTGATTCAACTTCATTTTTTTCTTTATATTGATTAATAAATATCCACTTGAGCGATTAAGAGTACTGCTTTTTCTTGTTGTGGGCCGGAGACAATCACTTGTGGTTAAAAAGGATAGTAGGTATTCCTAATAAAGTGCCGATAATCTGACTATTTGATTATGATAATGGAAGATGATGAGATGATGACGGGTTGATGATGCAATAACAATAATAATCGTTGAACTCTTCCTGTTTATTATTTCTTTTCCTGACAACAAGACACACACAAAAACAGAATTGTTTAGTCGAATATATCTTGGACTTTAACGAGGGAGATGTTGGGCTGTGAACCCAACTCGTGTTCTCTCTTCTTTTGGGTTGAACGAATGCCCAATAAGTGATTAAGATGAGTTGATGATGGTGATGCTTAATAATGTTTATGGTGTGATTATGAGGATATAAGTGATAACACGATTAAGTTATATAATGATAATATAATGATACATAACATAATGAAAACGATGATGATGGGTACGGGTATGATTGTGGTTATGATTAAGATAAAATGAGACTAGGATGTTAGATGATGGTGAGTTTGGTATAAATGAAGATTATAATCGAAGACATATAGAAAGATGATCACGATGTTATGATTATGATTATGATATAAGAAGATTAGTATATGATGATTAAGGATGTTATCGGGTTAGCGAGATGTCGCGGGTTCAAACCCGGACTTGGGCATTTTTTTTAAGGATACTTCTTTGAGGTAGTATTACTATTACCATTATTATCATGATTATTATTATTAGTATTATAACTACTACTACAATTATTATTATTATTATCATTACTATCATTATTATTATTATTGTTATTATTACCATAAGTATTAGTATTATTATTAAAAGTATTCATTATCATTAAAATTAACATTTTTATTAAAAGTATGATTTTTATTAAAATTATCATTTTTATCATTAATATTAAAAGTATTATTTTTAACTCTATTATCATTATTATTATTATTATTATTATTATTATTATTATTATTATTATTATTATTATTATTATTATTATTATTATTATTATTATTATTATTATTATTATTATTATTATTATTATTATTATTATTATCATTACTAATATTATTTTAGTATTGTTATAATTTTAACAAACAAACGATATATATATGTATATATATATATATACAAAAATATATTTAACACATATAATATAACAAAATTAATATTTTTAATTATTTTAAATATATAAAATAATTATATGAAACATATAGGTTATTAATATAAAAGTGATATAACTAATAAAGTTATATATATATATATATATATATATATATATATATATATATATATATATATATATATATATATATATATATATATATATATATATAAACTTGTTCGATTACAATTATGTGTGTTAATATATATATATATATATATATATATATATAAATGATATAGGTTCGGGAAATCCGAAGCCAACCCTACACTTGTTTAATGTCGTCATATGTATTTTTACTACAAAATACAGTATGGTGAGTTTCATTACTCCCTTTTTATATATATTTTTGAGCTGAGAATACATGCGCTGTTTTATAAATGTTTTACGAAATAGGCACAAGTACTAAAACTAATTCTATGTGGGTTTAAACCAGAAATATACCCTTAGCTTGGTAACATTAAACTACTTGTCTATGTACGGTAGGCGCGAATCCTAAAGATAGATCTATTGGGCCTGACAAACCCCATCCTGACTATGGGATGCTTTAGTACTTCGAGGTTATTTTAAAAACCCCTGATCTGGTGTACTTCAGAGGGTAAAACATGAACGTTAAGGCTTGTTACCGGGTGCCTACAACTTATAGAATACTTTTATACACTTGCGAGTGTACATATATTTATAAACGGAAATCTTGTTGTCTATTAAGATATTGAAATGATTGTTATGATAAACCTATGAACTCAACAACCTTTTGGTTGACACTTTTAAGCATGTTTATTCTCAGGTACGAATTAAGTCTTCCGCTGTGCATTTGCTCATTTTAAGGACATTATTTGGAGTCGATCATCACAATGGGACCAAATGTTGATGACTTCATCCAGGTGGATAAGGACGGGTCTTCACACATAGCAACTTGAATCACTCAAATCGGATTTAAAATGAAGAAGTTATGGGTAAAACAAGATTGGATATTTTTGCTTATTGTAACTACGTGAAAAATGGTAAAAAATCTATATTAATCACATCCTAGCTAACTCATATTGTATTATACATGTATTCTAATATATTATGTAATCTTGGGATACCATAGACACGTATGCAAATGCTTTGACATATCATATCGACCCATGTATATATATTATTTGGAACAACCATAGACACTCTATATGCAGTAATGTTGGAGTTAGCTATACAGGGTTGAGGTTGATTCCAAAAATATATATACTTTGAGTTGTGATCTAGCCTGAGACGTGTATACACTGGGTCGTGGATTGATTCATGATAATATATATCGATTTATTTCTGTACATCTAATTGTGGACAACTAGTTGTAGGTTACTAACGAGGACAGCTGACTTAATAAACTTAAAACAGTAAAACGTATTAAAAATGTTGTAAATATATTTTGAACATACTTTGATATATATGTACATATTTGTTATAGGTTCATGAATCGACCAGTGGCCAAGTCTTACTTCCCGACGAAGTAAAAATCTGTGAAAGTGAGTTATAGTCCCACTTTTAAAATCTAATATTTTGGGATGAGAATACATGCAGTTTTATAAATGTTTTACGAAATAGACACAAGTAAATGAAACTACATTATATGGGTGAATGATCGAAGACGAATATGCCCCTTTTTGCTTGGTAACCTAAGAATTAGTATACCGATCTACTAATTGATGCGAATCCTAAAGATAGATCTATTGGGCCTAACGAACCCCATCCATGGTTGCGGATGCTTTAGTACTTCGATGTTGTTTTATCATGTCCGATGGATTTCCCGGAATGATAGGGGATTATATGCATATTGTTAATGTCGGTTACCAGGTGTTCACCATATGAATAATTTTTATCTCTATGTATGGGATGTATATTGAAATATGAAATCTTGTGGTCTATTATTACAATTTGATAAATATATAGGTTAAACCTATAACTCACCAACATTTTTGTTGACGTTTAAAGCATGTTTATTCTCAGGTGATTATTAAGAGTTTCCGCTGTTACATGCTAATATATGTACAAGATTTGGTGTCAGCATGCTTGTATAATATTATTTAAAACTACATTCGAGATTTATTTTGTTGTAACATATTAATATTGTAAACCAATATGTATTGGTAGTGTGTAAGTGTGATATTTTTAGATTATCATTTCTGGATAATCTAGGTGGTGTCTTTTTAACCTTGTCGATAAAATAAAGGTTATGGTTTGTTTTAAAAATGAATGAAGTCTTTGAAAAACGTCTCATGTAGAGGTCAAAACTGAAATGTCCCTTTCTTATTGATTAAAAACGTTCCATATTAATTGATTTCGTTGCGAGGTTTTGACCTCTATATGAGACGTTTTTCAAAGACTGCATTCATTTTTAAAACAAACCATAACCTTTATTTAATCAATAAAGGTTTAAAAAGCTTTACATAGATTATCAAATAATGATAATCTAAAATATCCTGTTTACACACGACCATTACATAATGGTTTACAATACAAATATGTTACAACAAAATAAGTTTCTTGAATGCAGTTTTTACACAATATCATACAAGCATGGACTCCAAATCTCGTCCTTATTTAAGTATGCGACAGCGGAAGCTCTTAATAATCACCTGAGAATAAACATGCTTAAAATGTCAACAAAAATGTTGGTGAGTTATAGGTTTAACCTATATATATCAAATCATAATAATAGACCACAAGATTTCATATTTCAATACACATCCCATACATAGAGATAAAAATCATTCATATGGTGAACACCTGGTAACTGACATTAACAAGATGCATATATAAGAATATCCCCATCATTCCGGGACACCCTTCGGATATGATATAAATTTCGAAGTACTAAAGCATCCGGTACTTTGGATGGGGTTTGTTAGGCCCGATAGATCTATCTTTAGGATTCGCGTCAATTAGGGTGTCTGTTCCCTAATTCTTAGATTACCAGACTTAATAAAAAGGGGCATATTCGATTTCGTTAATTCAACCATAGAATGTAGTTTCACGTACTTGTGTCTATTTTGTAAATCATTTATAAAACCTGCATGTATTCTCATCCCAAAAATATTAGATTTTAAAAGTGGGACTATAACTCACTTTCACAGATTTTTACTTCGTCGGGAAGTAAGACTTGGCCACTGGTTGATTCACGAACCTATAACAATATATACATATATATCAAAGTATGTTCAAAATATATTTACAACACTTTTAATATATTTTGATGTTTTAAGTTTATTAAGTCAGCTGTCCTCGTTAGTAACCTACAACTAGTTGTCCACAGTTAGATGTACAGAAATAAATCGATAAATATTATCTTGAATCAATCCACGACCCAGTGTATACGTATCTCAGTATTGATCACAACTCAAACTATATATATTTTGGAATCAACCTCAACCCTGTATAGCTAACTCCAACATTCACATATAGAGTGTCTATGGTTGTTCCGAGATATATATAGACGTGTCAACATGATAGGTCGAAACATTGTATACGTGTCTATGGTATCTCAAGATTACATAATATACAATACAAGTTGATTAAGTTATGGTTGGAATAGATTTGTTACCAATTTTCACGTAGCTAAAATGAGAAAAATTATCCAATCTTGTTTTACCCATAACTTCTTCATTTTAAATCCGTTTTGAGTGAATAAAATTGCTATGGTTTCATATTGAACTCTAATTTATGAATCTAAACAGAAAAAGTATAGATTTATAGTCGGAAAAATAAGTTACAAGTCGTTTTTGTAATGGTAGTCATTTTAGTCAAAAGAACGACGTCTAGATGACCATTTTAGAAAACATACTTCCACTTTGAGTTTAACCATAATTTTTGGATATAGTTTCATGTTCATAATAAAAATAATTTTCTCAGAATAACAAATTTTAAATCAAAGTTTATCATAGTTTTTAATTAACTAACCCAAAACAGCTCGCGGTGTTACTACGACGGCGTAAATCCGGTTTTACGGTATTTTTCGTGTTTTCAGGTTTTAAATCATTAAGTTAGCATATCATATAGATATAGAACATGTGTTTAGTTGATTTTAAAAGTCAAGTTAGAAGGATTAACTTTTGTTTGAGAACAAGTTTAGAATTAACTAAACTATGTTCTAGTGATTACAAGTTTAAACCTTCGAATAAGATAGCTTTATATGTATGAATCGAATGATGTTATGAACATCATTACTACCTTAAGTTCCTTGGATAAACCTACTGGAAAAGAGAAAAATGGATCTAGCTTCAACGGATCCTTGGATGGCTCGAAGTTCTTGAAGCAGAATCATGACACGAAAACAAGTTCAAGTAAGATCATCACTTGAAATAAGATTGTTATAGTTATAGAAATTGAACCAAAGTTTGAATATGATTATTACCTTGTATTAGAATGATAACCTACTGTAAGAAACAAAGATTTCTTGAGGTTGGATGATCACCTTACAAGATTGGAAGTGAGCTAGCAAACTTGAAAGTATTCTTGATTTTATGTAACTAGAACTTGTAGAATTTATGAAGAACACTTAGAACTTGAAGATAGAACTTGAGAGAGATCAATTAGATGAAGAAAATTGAAGAATGAAAGTGTTTGTAGGTGTTTTTGGTCGTTGGTGTATGGATTAGATATAAAGGATATGTAATTTTGTTTTCATGTAAATAAGTCATGAATGATTACTCATATTTTTGTAATTTTATGAGATATTTCATGCTAGTTGCCAAATGATGGTTCCCACATGTGTTAGGTGACTCACATGGGCTGCTAAGAGCTGATCATTGGAGTGTATGTACCAATAGTATATACATCTAAAAGCTATGTATTGTACGAGTACGAATACCGGTGCATATGAGTAGAATTGTTGATGAAACTGAACGAGGATGTAATTGTAAGCATTTTTGTTAAGTAGAAGTATTTTGATAAGTGTATTGAATTCTTTCAAAAGTGTATAAATACATATTAAAACACTACATGTATATACATTTTAACTGAGTCGTTAAGTCATCGTTAGTCGTTACATGTAAGTGTTGTTTTGAAACCTTTAGGTTAACGATCTTGTTAAATGTTGTTAACCCAATGTTTATAATATCAAATGAGTTTTTAAATTATTATATTATCATGATATTATCATGTATGAATATCTCTTAATATGATATATATATACATTAAATGTCTTTACAACGATAATCGTTACATATATGTCTCGTTTAAAAATCATTAAGTTAGTAGTTTTGTTTTTACATATGTAGTTCATTGTTAATATACTTAATGATATGTTTACTTATCATAGTATCATGTTAACTATATATATATTCATATATATGTCATCATATAGTTTTTACAAGCTTTAACGTTCGTGAATCACCGGTCAACTTGGGTGGTCAATTGTCTATATGAAACATATTTCAATTAATCAAGTCTTAACAAGTTTGATTGCTTAACATGTTGGAAACATTTAATCATGTAAATATCAATCTCAATTAATATATATAAACATGGAAAATTTCGGGTCACTACAGTACCTACCCGTTAAATAAATTTCGTCCCGAAATTTTAAGCTGTTGAAGTTTTGACGAATCTTCTGGAAATAGATGCGCGTATTTCTTCTTCATCTGATCTTCACGCTCCCAGGTGAACTCGGGTCCTCTACGAGCATTCCATCGAACCTTAACAATTGGTATCTTGTTTTGCTTAAGTCTTTTAACCTCACGATCCATTATTTCGACGGGTTCTTCGATGAATTGGAGTTTTTCGTTGATTTGGATTTCATCTAACGGAATAGTGAGATCTTCTTTAGTAAAACATTTCTTCAAATTCGAGACGTGGAAAGTGTTATGTACAGCCGTGAGTTGTTGAGGTAACTCAAGTCGGTAAGCTACTGGTCCGACACGATCAATAATCTTGAATGGTCCAATATACCTTGGATTTAATTTCCCTCGTTTACCAAATCGAACAACGCCTTTCCAAGGTGCAACTTTAAGCATGACCATCTCTCCAATTTCAAATTCTATATCTTTTCTTTTAATGTCAGCGTAGCTCTTTTGTCGACTTTGGGCGGTTTTCAAACGTTGTTGAATTTGGATGATCTTCTCGGTAGTTTCTTGTATAATCTCTGGACCCGTAATCTGTCTATCCCCCACTTCACTCCAACAAATCGGAGAGCTGCACTTTCTACCATAAAGTGCTTCAAACGGTGCCATCTCAATGCTTGAATGGTAGCTGTTGTTGTAGGAAAATTCTGCTAACGGTAGATGTCGATCCCAACTGTTTCCGAAATCAATAACACATGCTCGTAGCATGTCTTCAAGCGTTTGTATCGTCCTTTCACTCTGCCCATCAGTTTGTGGATGATAGGCAGCACTCATGTCTAGACGAGTTCCTAATGCTTGCTGTAATGTCTGCCAGAATCTTGAAATAAATCTGCCATCCCTATCAGAGATATTAGAGATTGGTGTTCCATGTCTGGAGACGACTTCCTTCAAATACAGTCGTGCTAACTTCTCCATCTTGTCATCTTTTCTTATTGGCAGGAAGTGTGCTGATTTGGTGAGACGATCAACTATTACCCAAATAGTATCAAAACCACTTGTAGTCCTTGGCAATTTAGTGATGAAATCCATGGTAATGTTTTCCCATTTCCATTCCGGGATTTCGGGTTGTTGAAGTAGACCTGATGGTTTCTGATGCTCAGCTTTGACCTTAGAACACGTCAAACATTCTCCTACGTATTTAGCAACATCGGCTTTCATACCCGGCCATCAAAAATGTTTCTTGAGATCCTTGTACATCTTCCCCGTTCCAAGATGTACTGAGTATCTGGTTTTATGAGCTTCTCTAAGTACCATTTCTATCATATCTCTAAATTTTGGTACCCAAATCCTTTCAGCCCTATACCGGGTTCCGTCTTCCCAAATATTAAGATGCTTCTCCGATCCTTTGGGTATTTCATCCTTTAAATTTCCCTCTTTTAAAACTCCTTGTTGCGCCTCCTTTATTTGAGTAGTAAGGTTATTATGAATCATTATATTCATAGATTTTACTCGAATGGGTTCTCTGTCCTTCCTGCTCAAGGCATCAGCCACCACATTTGCCTTCCCCGGGTGGTAACGAATCTCAAAGTCGTAATCATTCAACAATTCAATCCACCTACGCTGCCTCATATTCAGTTGTTTCTGATTAAATATGTGTTGAAGACTTTTGTGGTCGGTATATATAATACTTTTGACCCCATATAAGTAGTGCCTCCAAGTCTTTAATGCAAAAACAACCGCGCCTAATTCTAAATCATGCGTCGTATAATTTTGTTCATGAATCTTCAATTGTCGAGACGCATAAGCAATCACCTTCGTTCGTTGCATTAATACACAACCGAGACCTTGCTTTGATGCGTCACAATAAATCACAAAATCATCATTCCCTTCAGGCAATGACAATATAGGTGCCGTAGTTAGCTTTTTCTTCAATAACTGAAACGCTTTCTCTTGTTCATCATTCCATTCAAATTTCTTCCCTTTATGCGTTAATGCAGTCAAGGGTTTTGCTATTCTGGAAAAGTCTTGGATGAACCTTCTGTAGTAACCAGCTAGTCCTAAAAACTGGCGTATGTGTTTCGGAGTTTTTGGGGTTTCCCACTTTTCAACAGTTTCTATCTTTGCCGGATCCACCTTAATACCTTCTTTGTTCACTATGTGACCGAGGAATTGAACTTCTTCCAACCAAAATGCACACTTTGAAAACTTAGCGTACAATTCTTCCTTCCTCAATACTTCTAACACCTTTCTCAAATGTTCACCGTGTTCTTGGTCATTCTTTGAGTAAATAAGTATGTCATCAATGAAAACAATGACAAACTTGTCAAGGTATGGTCCACACACTCGGTTCATAAGGTCCATGAACACAGCTGGTGCATTAGTTAAACCAAACGGCATAACCATAAACTCGTAATGACCGTAACGTGTTCTGAAAGCAGTCTTTGGAATATCATCTTCTTTCACCCGCATTTGATGATACCCGGAACGTAAGTCAATCTTTGAATAAACAGACGAGCCTTGTAGTTGATCAAATAAGTCGTCGATTCTCGGTAGTGGGTAGCGGTTCTTGATGGTAAGTTTGTTCAACTCTCGGTAGTCGATACACAACCTGAATGTACCATCTTTCTTCTTGACAAACAAAACAGGAGCTCCCCACGGTGATGTGCTTGGTCGAATGAAACCACGCTCTAAAAGTTCTTGTAATTGGCTTTGCAGTTCTTTCATCTCGCTGGGTGCGAGTCTGTAAGGAGCACGAGCTATTGGTGTAGCTCCTGGTACAAGATCTATTTGAAATTCAACGGATCGATGTGGGGGTAATCCCGGTAATTCTTTCAGAAATACATCGGGAAATTCTTTTGTAATGGGAACATCATTGATGCTCTTTTCTTCAGTTTGTACTTTCTCGACGTGTGCTAGAACAGCATAGCAACCTTTTCTTATTAGTTTTTGTGCCTTCAAATTACTAATAAGATATAGCTTCGTGTTGCCCTTTTCTCCGTACACCATTAAGGGTTTTCCTTTTTCTCGTATAATGCGAATTGCATTTTTGTAACAAACGATCTCTGCTTTCACTTCTTTCAACCAGTCCATACCGATTATCACATCAAAACTCCCTAACTCTACTGGTATCAAATCAATCTTAAATGTTTCGCTAACCAGTTTAATTTCTCGATTCCGACATATATTATCTGCTGAAATTAATTTACCATTTGCTAATTCGAGTAAAAATTTACTATCCAAAGGTGTCAATGGACAACTTAATTTAGCACAAAAATCTCTACTCATATAGCTTCTATCCGCACCCGAATCAAATAAAACGTAAGCAGATTTATTGTCAATAAGAAACGTACCCGTAACAAGCTCCGGGTCTTCCTGTGCCTCTGTCGCATTAATATTAAAAACTCTTCCGCGGCCTTGTCAATTCGTGTTCTCCTGGTTCGGGAAATTTCTAATAATGTGGCCCGGTTTTCCACATTTATAACAAACTACATTGGCATAACTTGCTCTGACACTACTTGCTCCGCCATTACTCGTTCCGACACCATTTGTTCCTTTCGTTCTATTAACCCCTGGTCCGTAGACCTCACACTTCGCCGCGCTATGACCATTTCTTTTACACTTGTTGCAAAATTTGGTGCAGAACCCCGAGTGATACTTTTCACACCTTTGGCATAGCTGCTTCTGATTGTTGTTGTTGTTGTGGTTATTATTGTTGTTGGGATGATTGTTGTAATTGCTGTTGTTGTTGTTGTTGGGCCGTTTGTTGTAGTTGCGATTGATGTTGCGATTGTTGGGATAATTGTTGCGATTGTTGTTGTAATTGCTGTTGTTGTTGTATTGGTGATTCTTATCACCGTTTTCCTCCCACTTTCTTTTGACTTGCTTCACATTGGCCTCTTCAACAGTCTGTTCTTTAATTCTTTCTTCAATCTGGTTCACTAGTTTGTGAGCCATTCTACATGCCTGTTGTATGGAGGCGGGCTCGTGTGAACTTATATCTTCTTGGATTCTT
Source organism: Rutidosis leptorrhynchoides (assembly GCF_046630445.1). Taxonomy (NCBI): domain Eukaryota; kingdom Viridiplantae; phylum Streptophyta; class Magnoliopsida; order Asterales; family Asteraceae; genus Rutidosis; species Rutidosis leptorrhynchoides. The sequence goes on from NC_092340.1 coordinate 249,979,848, forward strand.
TCCGGTAATCCTTTCACAAACGCGTCGATCTTCTCTTCCTCATCTTCGAATGCTCCCGGACACAATAGGCATAATTTTGTGAATCGTCTTTCGTACGTGGTAATATCAAATCCTTGGGTTCGTAACCCTCTAAGTTCTGTCTTGAGCTTATTGACCTCGGTTCTGGGACGGTACTTCTCGTTCATCAAGTGCTTGAATGCTGACCACGGTAGTGCGTACGCATCGTCTTGTCCCACTTGCTCTAGATAGGTATTCCACCATGTTAACGCAGAACCTGTGAAGGTATGCGTAGCGTACTTCACTTTGTCCTCTTCATTACACTTACTTATGGCAAACACCGATTCGACCTTCTCGGTCCACCGTTTCAATCCGATCGGTCGTTCAGTTCCATCAAATTCCAAAGGTTTGCAGGCAGTGAATTCTTTGTAGGTGCATCCTACACGATTTACTGTACTGCTAGATCCAAGGTTATTGTTGGTATGTAGCACAGCCTGTACTGCGGCTATGTTTGAAGCTAGAAAAGTACGGAATTCCTCTTCATTCATATTCACGGTGTGTCGAGTAGTCGGTGCCATTTCCTTCAAAATAGTCAAATGGAACAAGTTAATCATACAGAATATTAAGAGTAGTTAATAGTATTTCGTAGCATAATATGAACTCATTTATAAAAGCTTTTTCTTCATATTAGCGTTTTATAAGTTTAAATTCGGGTAGTACCTACCCGTTAAGTTCATACTTAGTAGCTAATATACAATTCAACTACTACAATTCTATATGAAAAACTGATTATAATAATATTTCGCGTTCAAACTTTTACACAATATTTTACAAACTTACAATACCGCTTATTTTACATATAGCATGAAATATAGCACACAATAAATTTGATACAAGATGGTTATGAAGATAATTCTAGCTAGTACACAAGTCGTTCAGCAAAGGCAATAAAGACACGTAATTCATACGTCCAGAAACAAGTCATGCATTCTGGTTTTACTAGGATTACTTCCCATCCTTGGTCTTGTGGAACATAACCGTTATGGCCGTTGATAAGACATCGTGTTGTAACGTCGTCAAAGGGACGAGGGTTACGTAATGTCCAACAGTCCCGTAACAATCTAAAAACCTCATTTCTTACCCCAATTACCGACTCCGTCACTTGTGGGAACGTTTTGTTTAATAGTTGTAGCCCGATGTTCTTGTTCTCACTTTGGTGAGAAGCGAACATTACTAATCCGTAAGCATAACATGCTTCTTTATGTTGCATGTTAGCCGCTTTTTCTAAATCACGAAGTCCAATATTCGGATATATTGAGTCAAAATAATTTCTTAACCCATTGCGTAAAATAGCATTTGGGTTCCCCGCAATATATGCGTCAAAGTAAACACATCGTAACTTATGGATTTCCCAATGTGATATCTCCCATCTTTCGAACGAAAGCCTTTTATAAACCAAGGCATTCTTGGAACGTTCTTCGAATGTCTTACAAACTGATCTCGCCTTAAATAGTTGTGCCGAAGAATTCTGACCGACTCTAGACAAGATTTCATCAATCATGTCTCCGGGTAGGTCTCTTAAAATATTGGGTTGTCTATCCATTTTGTGTTTTTAAACTGTAAAATAGACAAGAGTTAGATTCATAAAAAAAATACTTATTAATACAAGCAATTTTTACATATATCATAAAGCATAAGCACACTATATTACATATATTACACCACACGAATACAACTATCTTATTCCTACTCGCTTGTTTCTTCTTCTTCGATTTTGGTTCATTTTGCTAAGCTTCTATGGATATATGACGTTCCCCTAATATGAGCCGTCGTTTTCCACATTGGTTTAGAAAAACCTGGTGGTTTAGAGGTTCCCGGGTCATTGTTACAACTTAAGGACTTCGGGGGTTGACGATACATATAAAGTTCAGTTGGGGTAATTTCTATAACATCATCGGAATTCTCGTCGGAATCCGATTCATCGGAGAATTGGTAATCCTCCCAATATTTTGCTTCCTTGGCGGAAACACCATTGACCATAATTAACCTTGGTCGGTTGGTTGAGGATTTTCTTTTACTTAACCGTTTTATTATTTCCCCCACCGGTTCTATTTCTTCATCCGGTTCCGATTCTTCTTCCGGTTCCGATTCTTCTTCCGGTTCCGACTCTTCTTCGGGTTCCTCTTCGGGAACTTGTGAATCAGTCCACGAATCATTCCAATTTACATTTGACTCTTCATTATTATTAGGTGAGTCAATGGGACTTGTTCTAGAGGTAGACATCTATCACATAATATCAAACGCGTTAAAAGATTAATATATCACATAATATTCACATGTTAAAAATATATAGTTTCCAACAAAATTTGTTAAGCAATCATTTTTCAAGTAAACACAGTCGAAATCCAGACTCACTAATGCATCCTAACAAACTCGATAAGACACACTAATGCAAAATTCTGGTTCTCTAAGATCAACGCTCGGATACCAACTGAAATGTCCCGTTCTTATTGATTAAAAACGTTCCATATTAATTGATTTCGTTGCGAGGTTTTGACCTCTATATGAGACGTTTTTCAAAGACTGCATTCATTTTTAAAACAAACCATAACCTTTATTTCATCAATAAAGGTTTAAAAAGCTTTACGTAGATTATCAAATAATGATAATCTAAAATATCCTGTTTACACACGACCATTACATAATGGTTTACAATACAAATATGTTACAACAAAATAAGTTTCTTGAATGCAGTTTTTACACAATATCATACAAGCATGGACTCCAAATCTCGTCCTTATTTAAGTATGCGACAGCGGAAGCTCTTAATAATCACCTGAGAATAAACATGCTTAAAACGTCAACAAAAATGTTGGTGAGTTATAGGTTTAACCTATATATATCAAATCATAATAATAGACCACAAGATTTCATATTTCAATACACATCCCATATATAGAGATAAAAATCATTCATATGGTGAACACCTGGTAACCGACATTAACAAGATGCATATATAAGAATATCCCCATCATTTCGGGACACCCTTCGGATATGATATAAATTTCGAAGTACTAAAGCATCCGGTACTTTGGATGGGGTTTGTTAGGCCCGATAGATATATCTTTAGGATTCGCGTCAATTAGGGTGTCTGTTCCCTAATTCTTAGATTACCAGACTTAATAAAAAGGGGCATATTCGATTTCGTTAATTCAACCATAGAATGTAGTTTCACGTACTTGTGTCTATTTTGTAAATCATTTATAAAACCTGCATGTATTCTCATCCCAAAAATATTAGATTTTAAAAGTGGGACTATAACTCACTTTCACAGATTTTTACTTCGTCGGGAAGTAAGACTTGGCCACTGGTTGATTCACGAACCTATAACAATATATACATATATATCAAAGTATGTTCAAAATATATTTACAACACTTTTAATATATTTTGATGTTTTAAGTTTATTAAGTCAGCTGTCCTCGTTAGTAACCTACAACTAGTTGTCCACAGTTAGATGTACAGAAATAAATCGATAAATATTATCTTGAATCAATCCACGACCCAGTGTATACGTATCTCAGTATTGATCACAACTCAAACTATATATATTTTGGAATCAACCTCAACCCTGTATAGCTAACTCCAACATTCACATATAGAGTGTCTATGGTTGTTCCGAAATATATATAGATGTGTCAACATGATAGGTCGAAACATTGTATACGTGTCTATGGTATCTCAAGATTACATAATATACAATACAAGTTGATTAAGTTATTGTTGGAATAGATTTGTTACCAATTTTCACGTAGCTAAAATGAGAAAAATTATCCAATCTTGTTTTACCCATAACTTCTTCATTTTAAATCCGTTTTGAGTGAATCAAATTGCTATGGTTTCATATTGAACTCTATTTTATGAATCTAAACAGAAAAAGTATAGATTTATAGTCGGAAAAATAAGTTACAAGTCGTTTTTGTAAAGGTAGTCATTTCAGTCGAAAGAACGACGTCTAGATGACCATTTTAGAAAACATACTTCCACTTTGAGTTTAACCATAATTTTTGGATATAGTTTCATGTTCATAATAAAAATAATTTTCTCAGAATAACAACTTTTAAATCAAAGTTTATCATAGTTTTTAATTAACTAACCCAAAACAGCCCGCGGTGTTACTACGACGGCGTAAATCCAGTTTTACGGTATTTTTCGTGTTTTCAGGTTTTAAATCATTAAGTTAGCATATCATATAGATATAGAACATGTATTTAGTTGATTTTAAAATTCAAGTTAGAAGGATTAACTTTTGTTTGCGAACAAGTTTAGAATTAACTAAACTATGTTCTAGTGATTACAAGTTTAAACATTCGAATAAGATAGCTTTATATGTATGAATCGAATGATGTTATGAACATCATTACTACCTTAAGTTCCTTGGATAAACCTACTGGAAAATATAAAAATAGATCTAGCTTCAACGGATCCTTGGATGGCTCGAAGTTCTTGAAGCAGAATCATGACACGAAAACAAGTTCAAGTAAGATCATCACTTGAAATAAGATTGTTATAGTTATAGAAATTGAACCAAAGTTTGAATATGATTATTACCTTGTATTAGAATGATAACCTACTGTAAGAAACAAAGATTTCTTGAGGTTGGATGATCACCTTACAAGATTGGAAGTGAGCTATCAAACTTGAAAGTATTCTTGATTTTATGTAACTAGAACTTGTAGAATTTATGAAGAACACTTAGAACTTGAAGATAGAACTTGAGAGAGATCAATTAGATGAAGAAAATTGAAGAATGAAAGTGTTTGTAGGTGTTTTTGGTCGTTGGTGTATGGATTAGATATAAAGGATATGTAATTTTGTTTTCATGTAAATAAGTCATGAATGATTACTCATATTTTTGTAATTTTATGAGATATTTCATGCTAGTTGCCAAATGATGGTTCCCACATGTGTTAGGTGACTCACATGGGCTGCTAAGAGCTGATCATTGGAGTGTATATACCAATAGTACATACATCTAAAAGCTGTGTATTGTACGAGTACGAATACCGGTGCATACGAGTAGAATTGTTGATGAAACTGAACGAGGATGTAATTGTAAGCATTTTTGTTAAGTAGAAGCATTTTGATAAGTGTATTGAAGTCTTTCAAAAGTGTATAAATACATATTAAAACACTACATGTATATACATTTTAACTGAGTCGTTAAGTCATCGTTAGTCGTTACATGTAAGTGTTGTTTTGAAACCTTTAGGTTAACGATCTTGTTAAATGTTGTTAACCCAATGTTTATAATATCAAATGAGATTTTAAATTATTATATTATCATGATATTATCATGTATGAATATCTCTTAATATGATATATATACATTAAATGTCTTTACAACGATAATCGTTACATATATGTCTCGTTTAAAAATCATTAAGTTAGTAGTCTTGTTTTTACATATGTAGTTCATTGTTAATATACTTAATGATATGTTTACTTATCATAGTATCATGTTAACTATATATATATCCATATATATGTCATCATATAGTTTTTACAAGTTTTAACGTTCGTGAATCACCGGTCCACTTGGGTGGTCAATTGTCTATATGAAACATATTTCAATTAATCAAGTCTTAACAAGTTTGATTGCTTAACATGTTGGAAACATTTAATCATGTAAATATCAATCTCAATTAATATATATAAACATGGAAAAGTTCGGGCCACTACAAAAACCCCGCAATGAAATCAATTAATATGGAACATTTATAATCGATATGAACGGGACATTTCAGTTGGTATCAGAGCATTGGTCTTAGAGAATCAGAATTTTTGCATTGTGTGTCTTACCGAGTTTGTTAGGATGCATTAGTGTGTCTGGACTTCGACCGTGTTTTTCTTCAAAAACGATTGCTTAACATTTTTTGTTGAAAACTATATATTATTAACATGTAAATATATTAATCTCTTAATGTATTTGATATTGTGTGATAGATGTCTAACTCTAGTACAAATCCCATCGACTCACCTAATAATAATGAAGAGTCGAATATACTTTGGGAAGATTCACAAATTCCCAAAGAGGAACCGGAAGATGAGGAACCAGAAGAGGAGGAACTGGAAGAAGAGGAACCAGATGAAACATCCCGTCCTAATCCATCCGGATGAAGTCCATATCGATTATAAACGATTTATAACAGTTGATTACATTGCGAGGTACTTGACCCCTATATGATACATTTTTACAAACATTGCATTCGTTTTTGAAATGACAAACTTCCATTACTTCGAAAGTTGACGGCTTGCATACCATTTTCTAATATATCCAACTAAAATTGACTTAACAATAATCTTGATGAACTCAATGACTCGAATGCAACGTCTTTTGAAATATGTCATGAATGACTCCAAGTAATATCTTTAAAATGAGCAATTGTACACCGGAAGACTTCTTTCGTACCTGAGAATAAACATGCTTTAAAGTGTCAACCAAAAGGTTGGTGAGTTCATTAGTTTAACATAAATAATCATTTCCATCATATTAATAGACCACAAGATTTTCATTTCTCATAAATATACGTCCCATGCATAGAGACAAAAATAATCATTCATATGGATTGAACACCTGGTAACCGATGTTAACTTAATGCATAGAATATCCCCAAAACAGAACCTCTCGTCTGTATAATAATCTCGAAGTACTAAACCATCCATAACCTGAATGGGGGTTGTTAAGCCTAATAGATCTATCTTTAGGATTCGCGTCAATCAGGGGTCATTTCCCTAAATTCTTAGGTTACCAGACTTGAAGGGAGATATTCGGTTTAATAATCCAACCATAGAATGTAATTTTAAGTACTTGTGTCTATTTCGTAAAACAGTTATAAAAGCAGCGCATGTATTCCCAGTCCCAAAAATATATATTGCAAAAGCATTTAAAAAGGGAGCAAATGAAACTCACCTAATGTATTTTGTAGTAAAAATACATATGACTATATTGAACAATGCAGGGTTGGCCTCGGATTCACGAACCTATATCATTTGTATATTTATCAATATACATAGTTGTAATTGAACAATTATAGATATAAATTTATTAGTTATTTCATTTTTATATTAATAATATATATAGGTTTCATAGATTCATTTTGTATATAAAAATATTAAATTTTATTATGTTATATGTATTACATACAATTTTATATAACTAATAGTTATTTTAATAATAATAATGATACTTAGTAATAATAAAAATAATGATAACAATAGTATTAATTATGATATTGCTAATAATTATGACATTACTAATATTAGAAATAATAGTGATACTGTATATATAATGATAAAACTGATAATATTAGTGTTAATAGAAATAATAATGATTCTAAATAATGATTTTTATACTATGTTGTATTATAATAACAAGGATATCAATAATTATAATATTTTTAATAATTTCTTTAAATCGTAAACTAATTAAGTTTGAACTTAATTCTTTTCATAAAAACATATTTATATTCAAGATTTCCATGATTATAATTCTAATAATATTCATTAAAACTTTTATATTCCTAGTCATAATAATCAAAATCTTCGCGTTTAATTTCTAAACAAATGACTAAATTTCCTATGACATTAATTCGAAATCCTAATCACAATAATAATAATAGTAATATCATAATAATAATAATAACAATAATAATAATAATAATAATAATAATAATAATAATAATAATAATAATAATAATAATAATAATAATAATAATAATAATAATGATAATAATACAAGAAATAAAGAGACTACCTTAAAAGCTTTGTAAAAAAATAAATGTTCCAGCCTAGGATTGAACTCAAGACCCTTCGCTAACCCGAGAAGTACCCAACCATCCAGCTGTCACATATCATCTACCTTTACCCAGATTCTAATTTATTTAACCTTACTCTTCTGTTTTCCTTTCTTCCCTCTTCTTTAAAATAATGATCGACCAGGAGACCCAATCCATAGATAAAATACGAATTAAAGTTTCATCTAATTCTTGAATCTTTATTGTAAGCTATCTGTAATGATTTATATTATGTAATATAAATACAACGAATAAATAATAAATAAAAAAACAGGTTGCTGTATTCGTGAAGAACATGGACAACTCAAACATTAACTCGATTTTTAAGAGAGTTTCAAACCACGATTTCCAAATGAAAAAGGTTTAGAATCATTATTAGAAACTCTATGAACCTTCAATTTAACTTAAAACGTTAAAACACGTTCGAATTTCAATGAAAAACAGACTTTGACTTTTTGAAATATAAACTTTGACCTCAAAATTCGATTTGAATACCTGAAATTGGAGGTTGTAACTTTACAGAAAGTTTGAGAAGATGAATTATGATGAAACTGCATTATTAGATTTTTAATTTTCGTTCTAATTATTGATTTTGTTAAAAAGTGGAAGATACAGAGGTAGTAAACGAGTGTTCTTCACTTTTGAGTTTGAATTCGAAAATTTACAAATTTTTCAAAGGTAATTGAATTGGTTAGCTGATAAAGTAAATCGTCTGATGTCCTTTAACACTGATTTTGATTGATTTAATAATGGACGTGCAACAATTTCTCAATCAGACAAATATAAGAACAGAACAATTAAATAAAATAAGAAAAAATTGAATCTGTATACTATCTGATTGGTACTATGATCACAATATGATATGAATTTTAGGAGACAAGAAGTACCAATCCAATTTAATCGATGTTGATGCAAAACAGAATATGGTATCTCTTATTGTATAAATACATATGATTATTCTATTAATTATTAATACAAAAAAAATAATAATACTGATAATTGGTATATATATAACAGTATAATATATATCTGTTTTATTTATAACTGTATATACTTTATATTATCAGTATTCATATATATCATATATATATGTATCTATATTTATATATAGCAACTAATTAATAAATGGTTATAACTATAATACTTTTAATATCATAATTAATATTAACAAAAAACAAAACAAAATATATATATATATATATATATATATATATATATATATATATATATATATATATATATATATATATATATATATATATATATATATATATATATATATATATATATATATATATATATATATATATATATATATATATATATATATATATATATATATATAATATAATAGTAATAATAATAATATTATTATTAATGATATTGGTAATAATAGTTATAAAATTTATATCAATAATAATATTAATAATAGTAATATTAATTATAATAATATTGATATTTTTTAATGATAATACTAATATTAGTAATAATAATACTATATTATTTTAAATATATATAATTCATATTTATAGATTATATTTAAATTAATATTAATGACACTAGTATTGATATTAATATTAAAGGTAATAACAATATTGTTATAACAAATATTCTTAATTTATAAGTATTACATATTATATATTATGTAATATAATTATATAATAAATTATATAATAATGAGTATTATATATTTTAATATTAATAATATCTAATCATAATGAAGATATAACAAGTTACATGTTTCCATTTTCATATTAAAATACTAATATTACTAATACTGATATTAATGATAGTAATAATAATATTACTATAACAACTATATTTTAACTTGTTAATAATCTATTACTAGCTATGTAATATTTAATAATCATATAATAACATATATTTATTATTTATTATTTATACATTTTAATATATATTACAATATATATGTCCTTATTAATTATATGTAAAATTCATATATATTTATATATAGACTTATTTTAAATTACACTTAATTATTTGGTATCTTATATTTCATATTTAATTCAAATGCTTAATTTATGTTTTATAATTTCAAATTAATATACATATACATACATTTACATATACATATTTATTTACAAACAAATTATCGTGAATCATCAGAAATGCTCAAAAGGGCAAATGCATTCATGTAACTGTTCCAAAGTTTTCGAGACTCAACATTACAGAATTTGCTTATCTTGTCGAAATCATATAAGAATCAAGTTTAAATTTGGTCGGAAATTTTCGGGTCGTCACATTACCTACCCGTTAAAGAAATTTCGTCCCCAAAATTTGATAGAGGTCGTCATGGCTAATCAATGAGAATGTTATTATGACGATTATAGAGTTTTTATCATGTTCAAGAAATATGGATTAAATAATTCAATTACTCGAAGCGTAAGTGGGAAGTTATCGTAAATGAATGAAATAAGATTATAGTGATTCGTCATATCTTTTGACGTAGGTATGACTGATTTCAAGAGTTCAAGGGATCTGAAGAAAATCTTCGTAATAAGATTTGATTCTTCGATAATCAAGGAAATTAGGATCCGCTTTAAATGCGATCATCTGTTTTGATTGTTCTGCCGGATATCTTATTATAAATTCACCCCCTTTTATTTCCTTACAACTCACACCTTCTATCCTTTCTCTTTCAACTCATACTTTTAAACATTAGTCAATATGCTCCATCCTGTTTTGATCCTTGATATACTCCTAACCTTCATATCTATCATTCTCCTTTTTCATCTACCGCCGGAGGATTTTGTTTTCTTCTACTTCGCCCCTGGGGTTATAATGTTTTTAATTCTCCCGTGTCTTATTGTTGCGATAAACATTGATATACACGGTTTGTGATTTATGTGTTGTTATCGGGCTTTATATTCTCTCTTATATTTTGAAGTTCCTGCTTCCGTCTTCTATAATCATTGTCATTCACAGTTAATGTTCTCACTTATTTGCTGCGATTTATACCTCCTTTCTATTTCGGAGCTTCATGCTTTTGTTTTCTTTTCGCAAGTAATGGTCCAGAATTCGTAGGTATGGATTTTGAAATGAACATAGTTAATGCTCTAAGAAGGGAATTATAATGGCACGATCTTGATTTGTCAAATTACCAGAATATCCTGAAAAAGACCAAATCATCAAGAAATATTTTCTTGATATGTTTAAAGATTAGATAGAATGTAAGAGTCGTGTAAAATGGCACATAATAACATTAGGGTCTGTGAATCATCATGTTCCATTAGAAACTCAGCATGACTTACTTTAATATAATCACGTTGATCAAGTGTCATTATATTATACTATCTCATGCATCAATACCCAACACTACTTCAAAATCATTCATATTTTAGGCTCGAAAGTTTACAGAATATCGAAACTAACAGTTTCTATATGATGTAACACTGATAGCGCGAATAGATAAATGATTTCAGATAAGAATATCTTCAGATATATCGATGGTATTTAAAATAAAGGTACGATGATATCTTAGAATTTTTGAATCAAGTTGTGATGAAGAAATTCATTCATAATTCAAACTCGAATTTTAAAGAAAATTAGAAACTAAAGTAGTTTCCTTTATGATGTAACATAGATAGCAGGAAGATATAAATAATTTTGGACAAGAATATTTATGAAAATATCCTCAGAAATATCGAAGATATTTATGATGATATTTTGGAATTTCTAAGTTCGAAGGTTGATGAAGAAAAAATTTCCCGCAAGATTTTAACATGACTTCGGAAAAAGATATTCTCTAAAGATTTCGGCGAATCCAGAATTACCTGGATTCTTTGAATATATGGTTTGGTCCTTGTCTTTGTCTTTGGTCTCCTTCATAGTTAGCTCAATCCATTTTTCAGTACCAAATTTTCTATCGAGCGTTCCCAACACTCCATTCTTTATCATCAAACTCTTGGCCATTTAGGCCATCTACAATTTTACTGGTTCCTCTACATTTAATGCTACCATATCTGAATCGTCGGTTATCAATTCGAGGTGGTTTCAGAAGAATTTTGTTTTTAGATGATTAAATGCTAATTTCTGGTAATTGGTATGGAAATTCTCGTTACAAGATGCGGATGGGTATAAGATAGGGTTTTTAATGAGTAAATATAATAGTTCTTTGGAGAGACTTAAGTCAATGAGTAATGATGTTGCTGGTAAGTTTACTGCTAATGTGGTGGAATATAAACGGTTCTCCGGTAATGATGACGAAAGGTAGACTTATATAACAAAGTTATAATAAGACTTATTCGAATGAAAGGTCGATGTTAATTTGTTGGAGCTGTGGCAAAATTAGCTAATTTGAAAAGGAATTGTAAAGTTATTTTTGGTAATAACAACGCCAAAGAAGTTAGGACAGATATGTGTTAAACGTTAACTCAAGTTCTGAGAATTTTTCAGGTGCATATCTATATGCATCAATCTTTTCTTCCGTAGATGAAGTACAGTTGGTTCCTCCTCTCGATTGAGGTGTTTTCAAAATCATGAAAGGTTTGAACGCAGAATGTAATCGTGAAGATACAAATGAGGTATATGATGAAATCAAGTGGCAAACTTGAAGAAATGTTTAGTTTCATATGTTGTATTCAATATTTTAATTCATTTTAATTGTCCAATATTATTAGTCCACAGTTACAGTCTAATAATTCATATATAGTTTAATACATAATATTCGAATTAATACGTATCGTGACCCGTGTACATGTCTCCGACTCGATCACAACTCAAAGTATATATATTATTGTAGAATCAATCTCAACCCTGTATAGAGAACTCGATCATTACTGCATATAGAGTGTCTATGGTTATTCCAAATAATATATATATATATATATATATATGCGTCGATATGATATGTCAAAACCTTATATACGTGTCCTGATATTTAAAGTGCATAAAATAAATAACAGAAATTAAATAACGATAAATAAAGTGCGTAAAGTAAATAACAGAAATTAAATGAAGATAAATAAAGAATGTAAATTGCGATAATTAAATTGCGATAAATAAAATATAATCAGTTAGCTAGGAACAATTAGCTAGGAACAGTTAGCGTGGATTCTTAACAGAATTTCATATTATTAATTAGTCTGTTTCTAATCAATTTTTACTATGTCCATTATTTCTTCATTATGCCACTTGTTGGATTCTGGTAAGTCAAAATCCAAATATGAAATTGAATTTGAATAAAAATAGTTATTCTTTGGTGAACGGATACGTATATCTTGTGGATGTAAGTAGGATAGTAAATGACTGTTGAATCAGATTCGAAGAATGTACAATATAACTTATTAATGTGAAATCTAAATATTCCTCGGGTATTACCTACCCGTTAAAATATTTTCACCATTAACAGTTTGTACAAAAGAATTTTTTTATTACAATCCTTATGAAAATATGCGTACATATATATTTTCTTCAAATGTAATCATAGATTTAATGAGTTAATATAATATTAAGCTCATTTGATTTACCGTTAGAACTAGAATATATAATCTCTAAGACATTAGAGATTACATAATCGTCATGTCGAACGAAGATAATTGATGTAGAACGATGATTATACTCGAGGTATAGAATGAGATGTTGAGGCATCGATTGTTGATGGTACTGTTGGTGCCGATGATGTTGCTGAAGCTGGTATGTTTTGCACCATATTTTCCAAGGCTATAACTCGGGTGCGAAGCTTGTTGACTTCTTCTATTATACCGTGATGATTGTCGGTTCGGACGAGCGAATGAATGAGGTTTAGAATCTGAGATATTATATGATCGTGACGAGATACTCTGGAAATAAGATAGAAAATGGTGTCTCAAACAGGTTCGCCGGTAAACGCTTCGGGTTCATTGTCAAGAGGTGAATTCGGTTGGTGGAAGGGATCGCCTTCTTCGCATCTCCATTGATTAAGTCGACTACGAATGCATCAGATGAATTGGGAATGGCTGATTGATTGATTCATTCTGGTGACACCGCTTTCGGAGATTAGGTGAATATCCATGTCGGAATAGCTGTCGGAATAACTATCGGAATAGCTATCGAAATCTAAGGGACTCGAACTGGTTGAGTGATTCATATCGTAAAATCAGATGAAGGATTTTCGATAAGAAATAGATTATAGGATGTAGATTAGCACCCTGCAATACATAATTTACATATGCATATATAATACTAAAATCCCATAAGTTACGGAGGAATCTACGGAATATGTCAGGCAAAGTTACAGTAACAGATACGCTAAGATATGAAGTAGCAGATACGTTAAGATATGAATTTTGTCTATACACTATTCATGCAATCTAGGCAGTAAGATATGTCTAGATTAAGAATGATAAGCAAGTGATTCCCTAAGAATGATAAGCAGGTAATTTTCGACACGAAATGATAAGCAAAACTTTTGACATGCAGACACGGTCGAAGTCCAGACTTACTAATGCATCCTAATAACTTATCAGTTAGATACACTAATGCAGACCTGGTTCGCTAAGACCACCGCTCTGATACCAACTGAAACATCCCGTCCTAATCCATCCGGACGAAGTCCATATCGATTATAAACGATTTATAACAGTTGATTACATTGCGAGGTACTTGACCCCTATATGATACATTTTTACAAACATTGCATTCGTTTTTGAAAAGACAAACTTCCATTACTTCAAAAGTTGACGGCTTGCATACCATTTTCTACTATATCCAACTAAAATTTATTTAATAATAATCTTGATGAACTCAATGACTCGAATGCAACGTCTTTTGATATATGTCATGAATGACTCCAAGTAATATCTTTAAAATGAGCAATTGTACAGCGGAAGACTTCTTTCGTACCTGAGAATAAACATGCTTTAAAGTGTCAACCAAAAGGTTAGTGAGTTCATTAGTTTAACATAAATAATCACTTCCATCATTTTAATAGAACACAAGATTTTCATTTCTCATAAATATACGTCTCATGCATAGAGACAAAAATAATCATTCATATGGATTGAACACCTGGTAACCGACGTTAACTTAATGCATAGAATATCCCCAAAACAGAACCTCTCGTCTGTATAATAATCTCGAAGTACTAAACCATCCATAACCTGAATGGGGGTTGTTAAGCCCAATAGATCTATCTTCAGGATTCTCGTCAATCAGGGGCCATTTCCCTAAATTCTTAGGTTACCAGACTTGAAGGGCGATATTCGGTTTAATAATCCAACCATAGAATGTAATTTTAAGTACTTGTGTCTATTTCGTAAAACAGTTATAAAAGCATCGCATGTATTCTCAGTCCCAAAAATATATATTGCAAAAGCATTTAAAAAGGGAGCAAATGAAACTCACCTAATGTATTTTGTAGTAAAAATACATATGACTATATTGAACAATGCAGGGTTGGCCTCGGATTCACGAACCTATAAAATTTGTATATTTATCAATATACATAGTTGTAATTGAACAATTATAGATATAAATTTATTAGTTATTTCATTTTTAAATTAATAATATATATAGGTTTCATATATTCATTTTGTATATAAAAATATTAAATTTTATTATGTTATATGTATTACATACAATTTTATATAACTAATAGTTATTTTAATAATAATAATGATACTTAGTAATAATAAAAATGATGATAACAATAGTATTAATTATGATATTGCTAATAATTATGACATTACTAATATTAGAAATAATAGTGATACTGTATATATAATGATAACACTGATAATATTAGTGTTAATAGAAATAATAATGATTCTAAATAATGATTTTTATACTATGTTGTATTATAATAACAAGGATATCAATAATTATAATATTTTTAATAATTTCTTTAATTCATAAACTAATTAAGTTTGAACTTAATTCTTTTCATAAAAACATATTTATATTCAAGATTTCCATGATTATAATTCTAATAATATTCATTAAAACTTTAATATTATTTCTAATAATCAAAATCTTCTCGTTTAATTTCTAAACTAATGACTAAAGTTCCTATAACATTAATTCGAAATCCTAATCATAATAATAATAATAGTAATATCATAATAATAATAATAATAATAATAATAACAATAATAATAATAATAATAATAATAATAATAATAATAATAATAATAATAATAATAATAATAATAATAATAATAATAATAATAATGATAATAAAAAAAGAAATAAAGAGACTACCTTAAAAGCTTTGTAAAAAAAAAAATGTTCCAGCCTAGGATTGATCTCAAGACCCTTCGCTAACCCGAAAAGTACCCAACCATCCGGCTATCACGTATCATCTACCTTTACCCAGATTCTAAATTATTTAACCTTACTCTTCTGTTTTCCTTTCTTCCCTCTTCTTTAAAATAATGATCGACCAGGAGATCCAATCCATAGATAAAATACGAATTAAAGTTTCATCTAATTCTTGAATCTTTATTGTAAGCTATCTGTAATGATTTATATTGTGTAATATAAATACAACGAATAAATAATAATAAAAAAAACAGGTTGCTGTATTCGTGAAGAACATGGACAACTCAAACATTTACTCGATTTTTAAGAGAGTTTCAAACCATGATTTCCAAATGGAAAAGGTTTAGAATCATTATTAGAAACTCTATGAACCTTCAATTTAACTTAAAACGTTAAAACACGTTTGAATTTCAATGAAGAACAGACTTTGACTTTTTGAAATATAAACTTTGACCTCAAAATTCGATTTGAATACCTGAAATTGGAGGTTGTAACTTTACAGAAAGTTTGAGAAGATGAATTATAATGAAACTGCATTATTAGATTTTTAATTTTCGTTCTAATTATTGATTTTGTTAAAAAGTGGAAGATACAGAGGTAGTAAACGAGTGTTCTTCACTTTTGAGTTTGAATTCGAAAATTTACAAATTTTTCAAAGGTAATTGAATTGGTTAGCTGATAAAGTAAATCGTCTGATGACCTTTAACACTGATTTTGATTGATTTAATAATGGACGTGCAACAATTTCTCAATCAAACAAATATAAGAACAGAATAATTAAATAAAACAAGAAAAAATTGAATCTGTGTACTATCTGATTGGTACTATGATCACAATATGATATGAATTTTAGGAGACAAGAAGTACCAATCCAATTTAGTCGATGTTGATGTAAAACAGAATCTGGTATCTCTTATTGTATAAATACGTATGATTATTCTATTAATTATTAATACAAAAAAAATAATAATACTGATAATTGGTATATATATAACAGTATAATATATATCTGTTTTATTTGTAACTGTATATACTTTAAATTATCAGTATTCATATATATCGTATATATATGTATCTATATTTATATATAGCAACTAATTAATAAATGGTTATAACTATAATACTTTTAATATCATAATTAATATTAACAAAAAACAAAACAAAATATATATATATATATATATATATATATATATATATATATATATATATATATATATATATATATATATATATATATATATATATATATATATATATATATATGTAATATAATATAATAGTAATAATAATATTATTATTATTAATGATATTGGTAATAATAGTTATAAAATTTATATCAATAATAATATTAATAATATTAATATTAATTATAATAATATTGATATTTTTTAATGATAATACTAATATTAGTAATAATAATACTATAGCATTTTATATATATATAATTCGTATTTATAGATTATATTTAAATTAATATTAATGACACTAGTATTGATATTAATATTAAAGGTAATAACAATATTGTTATAACAAATATTCTTAATTTATAAGTATTACATATTATATATTATGTAATATAATTATATAATAAATTATATAATAATGAGTATTATATATTTTAATATTAATAATATCTAATCTTAATGAAGATATAACAAGTTACATGTTTCCATTTTCATATTAAAATACTAATATTACTAATACTGATATTAATGAAAGTAATAATAATATTACTATAACAACTATATTTTTACTTGTTAATAATCTATTACTAGCTATGTAATATTTAATAATCATATAATAACATATATTTAATATTTATTATTTATACATTTTTAATATATATTACAATATATATATCCTTATCAATTATATGTAAAATTCATATATATTTATATATAGACTTATTTTAAATTACACTTATTTATTTGGTATCTTATTTTTCATATTTAATTCAAATGCTTAATTTATATTTTATAATTTCAAATTAATATACATATACTTACATTTACATATACATATTTATTTACAAACAATTGTTCGTGAATCATCGGAAATGGTTAAAAGGGCAAATGCATTCATGTAACTGTTCCAAAGTTTTCGAGACTCAACATTACAGAATTTTCTTATCTTGTCGAAATCATATAAGAATCAAGTTTAAATTTGGTCAGAAATTTTCGGGTCGTCACTCCAGAAGAGGAGGAACCAGAAGAAGAAGAGGTTCCGAAGGAAGAAATATTGATACCTACAGTAAATCGATTAAATAAAAGAAAATTCTCAACCAACGGACCAAAGTTAAAAATGGTCAATGGTGTTTCCGCCGAGGAAGCAAAATATTGGGAAGATTACCAATTTTCCGATGAATCGGATCCCGATGAGGATTCCGATGATGTTATAGAAATTACCTCGATCCAATTTAATAAAGTAAAAGAAAATAATAAGGGAAAAGGTATAAAAATAGAGAAACCTGATTCCAACCCCGATGAGCTTTATATGTATCGGTGTAATGACCCGGATTTTTCCGATAATATATAGAAGATTAATATTTACATAATTAATGTTTCTAACATGTTAAGAAATCAAACTCATTAAGATTTGGTTATTTGAAATGAATTTTATACAAATGTTTGGCCACCCAGTTTGTCTAACGATTCACGAACGTCATAACTCGAAATAATTATATAATGATGTATATATGGATATATATATATATATATATATATATATATATATATATATATATATATATATATATATATATATATATACTTATGATTTTATAAAATGATATTTAAATATCTCATTACATATAATAACAATTGGTTATATACATAAAATGAGATTACTAACTTAAAGACCTCAAGACTATATACATATATATAACGATTATCGTTATAACAACGTCTTACTAAATACATATGAATCATATTAAGATATTGATACGCAATGTTTAACATGATAAATAACAATTAAACATATCACTAAGTGTATTAACAATGAACTACATATGTAAAAACAAGACTACTAACTTAAGGATTTCGAAACGAGACATATATGTAACGATTATCTTTGTAACGATATTTTAATGTATATATATCATATTAAGATATATTCATACATCATAATATCATGATAATATAATAATTTAACATCTCATTAGATATAATAAATATTGGGTTAACTACATTAAATGAGATCGTTAACTTAAAGGTTTCAAACAACACTTACATGTAACGACTAACGGTGACTTAACGATTCAGTTAAATTGTATATACATGTTGTATTTTAAGATGTATTCATACACTTTTGAAAGACTTAAAGACACATATCAAAGTACTTCTACTTATCAAAAATGCTTATAATTACATTCTCGTTCATTTTCATCAACAATTCTACTCGTATGCAACCGTATTTGTACTCGTACAATACACAGCTTCTAGATTATTTACTATTGGTACATACCAATAGTAAACTCCAATGATCAGCCATGAATGAGTCATAAACCATGATCATGACTTGTTTTAACTTATACTTGATATTTATGCATAAAAACAAAAACTAGTAACCTTATATTGACTAAGCATTAGGCATTTTTTTCAAACAACACACACATCACATTTCCTTGATTTTCTAATCCAAATTATCTCCATCCTAACTCTATCTACACTCAAGAACGTCTCTACTTCAGTAATATTGATCATCTAGGTTAATCTAGCTTCAATTACAATCAAGAAACATCAATATTCAAGAACACATCAAGAACACTTCACAAATACTTTCAAGTTTACTAGCTTACTTCCAACCTTTCAATCCAACTCCACCACTCTTTAGGATCAAGAATTATACTTCCTTTCTAGTTGCTTTTCATCTTTTAATCAAGGTAAGAATCATATATAAGCTTCGCATCAATTTATATACTTATAACTATATTAATTCAAGATAGAATTCTTATTCGAACTTTTATTCATTCCATGTTCATACTTCAAGAGTTTCCAAGCCATCAAAGATACTTTTGATTCCAAGATTATTTCCTATCTTTTCCAGTAGCTTTATCCAAGTAACTTGAGGTAGTAAGCTTATTCATAATTTTATTCAATTCATATTCTTATAGCTATCTTATTTTGAGTTATAACTAATAACAACAAGAACATAATTTAGATTATTTCTAAACTTGTTTGCAAATAAACTTAATCCTTCTAACTTGACTTTTAAAATACTTCAACACATGTATTATGACTATATTTCAAGCTAACATAAGGATATAAAACTTGTAAACACGAAGAACACCTTAAAATCGAATATACGCCGTCTTAATCGAACGAGGGCTATTTTGGGTTTAATTTTAAAAACCTATCTTAAACTTTGAATTAAAAGATTTACTTTGGTGAAAAATCTTATTTTATACGGATATGAAATATATCCAAAATCCATGGTTAAACTCTAAGTGGAAGTATGTTTTTCAAAAGGGTCATCAAGATGTCGTTCTTACGACGGATATGACTATCTTCTCTTATTTGATACCTAAGCTGTATTTTTGACTATAAACATATACTTTTTCTGTTAATATTAATAATGTTGAGTTCGATACAAAACCATGACAACTCGAATCACTCAAAACGGATTTGTAACGAAGAAATTATGGGTAAAACAAAATTAGATATTTTTCTTAATTTTTAGCTACGGACATGATTCATAAAAATGGATGCTAACCTTATCCTAGCTAACTTAACTTGTATCCTACATGTATTTATACATGTCTTGTTAACGAACTTATGGAAATACAATTTATAATAGTCGTGATTAAGTTCTACGATAATATATTATAGTCTTAATAAAGATCGTAAGGCACCATATATATATATATATATATATATATATATATATATATATATATATATATATATATATATATATATATATATATGACTTGATCACCGTGGATCCGTATACAGCGTTTTGACATATCATTTTGATTTCTTCTATATATATTATTGGAAAGAACTATATGACACCATTAGCAGTAATTTCGAGTTAGCTGTGGGTCTTAGTGGATTCCAAAATATTATATACTTTGAGTTGTGATCGAGCCTGAGACATGTATGCAATGGGTCGCGGATTGCTTCAGACAATATACATATTATGTGTCTTATTATATTAAGACAATATATTATGGTGTTAGTGAATTCTAACACAATATACGCATTTATATTTATATCTATATTCATACTGTTGGACTATTGGACTATTGGACTATTGGACTATTGGACTACGAACATTGGACTACTAACAATGGACAATTAAAATTATCACAAGTATCATAAGTATGGAATATTAATTATATATATATATATCTTGACACAAGAATATTATTATTAGGTTCGTGAATTTGTCAAAGGCCAAGTCTTACCACCATCTATTCCGAAATCATCACAAGTGAGTTATAGTCCCATTTTTACTATCTAAATTATTTTGGGATGAGAATACATGTAAAATTTATAAATGTTTTACAAAATAAGCACAAGTTCATGGAACTACATTCTACGATTGTTTTTTTACACCGAATATCTGTACTTATTATTATTATGCTTGGTAACCTAAGAATTAGTGAAAATACCTAATTGACGCGAATCCTAAAGGTAGATCTACGGGCACCAACCACCCCCATTTTCGAATAGTGGAAATGCTTTAGTACTTCGAAGGGTCCTTGTCATACATTTGAATAGTAGAATGTATGATGCCAGATATCTTAAGCGCTCTATGTTAAGGTCGGTTACCAGGCGACTCATCGTATGAATGATTTTTGCAGTTGTAATTATCCTGCGCATTTAATTAAATGAAATCTTGTGGCTTATTAAATATTATGATTATTATATAGAAATTAAACCTATTACTCACCAACATTTTTGTTGACGTTTTAAGCATGTTTATTCTCAGATGAATATTAAAATGCTTTCGCTGTCGTATGCCAACCTAAGGTCAAGATTTGGAGTCAGCATAATTGTTTATATTGTTTAAACTTGCATTCGGAGTATTTGTTGTAATATATTTGATCATATTGTAATGTGTTGTGTAAAAACTTATCTATTTGAGGAGATTGTCTTTAATAGACAATCTAAATTATGTCATTAAGACCTTTATTCAATAATAAAGGTTATGGTTGTTTTTAAAAACGAATGCAAGATTTGAAAAACGTCTCATATAGAGGTCAAAACCTCGCAAAGAAACCAATTAATATGAAACGTTTATAATTAATATGAACGGGGCATTTCAGTTGGTATCCGAGCGTTGGTCTTAGAGAATCAGAAAATTTTTCATTAGTGTGTCTAACTGATTTTTGATGCATTAGTGAGTCTGGACTTCGACCGTAATTGTTTTAAAAATGATTGCTTAATATAATTGTTGGAAACATAAGATTATTAACATATAAATATTATAAGATATATCATTCTCTTAACGTGCCTGCTATTACGTGATAGATGACTTCATCTGATCATATAACCATCTCTAGTGATTCAGATTTCATTTACTTATCAAGTGATTCGGAGGCTGAGTCAAAGCAAACGACTTATAAACCAACGGAAAAGTTAACTTTTGGTGCTACCATTAAAGTGGAAAATTGTTGGGAAAATTGGGAAGATTCACAATTTCCAGTAGATGTTCCAGAAGAGGATCCAGAGGAAGATCCCGAAGAAGAACCCGAAGAAGAGGATCCTGAAGAAGTTGTGGAAATTACCGAACCACAACGTGATTTGGGAAAATCTTTGGCTGTTATACCCGATCCCAAACCCGATGAACCTATTATGACCCAAAATGTTTGTGATCATCCACCTGAACCACCTAAGAGACCAGTTTATAAAATGACCACTCGTATAACGACTGTTGGTTTTGCTCCCAAACAATTAGCCGAAAGAACCAATTGGGAGGAATTAGAAAAAGAACTATCCAAATGAAATCCAAACGTTTGGTCGAGAAAGAAACAACGTCAACATCTAAGAAATCTCGCCGTTCTTGAACCATCGGCAGCTATCCTGTATTCCATGCATTGTGAAATATGTATTATATTGTGTGTTTAAGTTTGTAAGAAAATCCGCAATGTAATTTTCCTTATGATTGTATAATAATAAGAATAAGCATGGAAGGTTTATTATTATTATTACAACTTATTATTACATAGTAACGTAATAACTTACCATAGTTTTTCATATTAGAATTTTAGTAGTTAATTTGTGTGTTAGCTGCTAAGTATGAACATTATTACAGTTATAAAACGCTAATATGAAGAAAAGGCTTTTATAATAATAAGTTCATATTAAGCTACAAAATACTTTTTGGCTACTTCTAAAAATTCTATATGATTAACTCATTCGGCTATTTTTGAAGGAAATGGCTCCTCCAGCTACTAGACAACAACAATTGAACACAGAAGAATTTCAAGCTTTCGCTGCAAATGTGGCTGCAGTGGTGAATGCAATGAACAACAATAACCAATCGGGTTCCAGCAGTGGAGGAAACAATGGCAACCGGATAGGATGTTCCTACAAAGCTTTTATAGCCTGCAAACCTAATGAGTTTGAAGGAACCGAAGGACCCGTTGGACTAAAGCGGTGGACAGAGAAGGTTGAAGCTGTGTTCGTAATCAGCAACTGCGCAGAAGAGGATAAAGTTAAGTATGCCACACATACTTGCAGGTGTACTGCTTTGACATGGTGGAATACCTACATGGATTACGTAGGACAGAATACCACCTACGCACTTCTATGGTCCGCTTTCAAGCACATGATGACGGAAGAGTACCGTCCCAGAACCGAAATCAACAAGCTCAAGGCAGAGCTTAAAGCACTGACAACCTAAGGGTTAGATGTCACTACCTACGAGCGAAATTTCAACGAACTGGCTTTAATGTGTCCTGGAGCATTTGAGGACGAAGAAGAAAAAATTGAAGCATTCATAAAAGGGTTGCTGGAACGAATCCAAGAGCATGTAGGTGCTAACGACCCTCAACAATGCAGAAAGCGAGCCGTATAGCCCACAAATTGATAGGCCAAATTACAGGAAGGATAAAGAAAGAAGTGACCGAGGAGGCCATAATGAAACAGGGGAAAAGAAAGTGGGAGGAAAGCGGTGATCAGGGTCACCAGTACAACAACAACAATCAAAACAATAATTACAACAACAATTGCAACCACCCCAACAACAACAATAATCGCAACAACAACCGCAATAATAACCGCAACAACCATCCCAATAATAATAACAACAACAACAATCCCAATCACAACAATAACAACAACAAACGTCTCAACAACAATAACCCTAACAACAACAACAACGACAACAAAAAGCAAAGGACTATATGCCCAAGGTGTGATACGTTTCATCCAAAATGGTTTTGTAGAGAAATATGTACCAAGTGCAATAGGAATGGCCATATTGCGGCAAAGTGTGAAGTCTACGGACCAAATAGAAACAAAGGAGTAAATAATGCTGGAACAAATAATAACGGCATTGTTTGCTATGGATGTGGAAAACCGGGTGATACCATAAACCAGTGCCAGAATGGAAATAGGCAAGGCCATGGGAGAGCCTTCAACATTAATGGGGAGAAAGCACAGGAAGACCCGGAGCTTGTTACGGGTACGTTTCTTATCAACAATACACCTGCTTATGTTTTATTTGAATCGGGTGCCGATAGAAGTTATATGAGTAGAGAATTTTGTGCCAAATTAAATTGTCCGTTAACGCCTTTGGATAAAAAGTGTATAGTTGAAGTAGCAAACGGTAAACTAATTATGGTTGATAAAATTTTCCGAAATCGAAAAATTTGTTTAATTAGCGAAACGTTTGCAATTGATTTAATACCGGTGAAATTGGGAAGCTTCGACGTAATTATTGGAATGGACTGGATGTCCAAGGTAAAAGCCGAAGTTGTTTGTCATGAGAAGGCGATTCGCATTCCGAGAGAAGACGGGTTACCCTTAATGGTGTACGGAGAAAAGGGTAATGCCAAATTAAATCTTATCAGTAGTTTGAAGGCGCGCAAACTAATAAGAAAAGGTTGCTATGTCGTACTAGCACACGTAGAGATGGTTGAAAAAGAAGAAAAGAAAATCGATGACGTTCCCATTGCAAGAGAATTTCCTGAGGTGTTTCCGGACGAATTACCGGGACTACCTCCACACCGATCCGTTGAATTCCAAATAGATCTTGTACCAGGAGCTGCACCAATAGCTCGTGCTCCATATAGACTTTCGCCCATCGAAATGGAAGAATTACAAAGTCAGCTACAAGAATTATTAGAATGTGGTTTTATCCGACCGAGTACGTCACCATGGGGAGCTCCAATTTTGTTCGTTAAAAAGAAAGATGGGTCTTTTCGCATGTGCATCGATTACCGTGAGCTGAACAAAGTAACCATCAAAAATCGATACCCTTTACCCCGAATCGACGATCTATTTGATCAACTCCAAGTTTCGAGCGTATACTCCAAAATCGACTTAAGGTCGGGTTATCATCAACTGAGGGTTAAAGAAGCCGATATACCAAAAACAGCCTTCAGAACTCGTTATGGCCATTACGAATTCATGGTTATGCCATTCGGTCTACCCAATGCACCCGCAGTTTTCATGGATCTCATGCACCGAGTATGTAATCCATATTTAGATAAGTTTGTTATTGTCTTTATTGATGACATTCTTATCTATTTGAAGAATAACCAAGAACACGAACAACACTTGAGACTTGTGTTATAATTGTTAAGAAAAGAACAGCTTTATGCAAAATTCTCTAAGTGCGCTTTTTGGTTAAATGAAGTACAATTTCTTGGCCACGTAGTCAGTAGTAATGGAATCAAAGTTGATCCCGCCAAGATCGAAGCCATCAAAAATTGGGAAACCCTGAAAACTCCAACGTAAATACGTCAATTTTTGGGTTTAGCCGGTTATTATAGGAGATTTATTCAAGATTTCTCCCGAGTAGCCAAACCTTTAACTGGCTTGACACATAAGGGGAAGAAGTATGAATGGACTTCCGAACAAGAGGGTGCCTTCCAATTGTTGAAAAAGAAGTTGACTACGGCACCTATTTTATCGTTACCTGATGGAATGGAAGATTTTGTTATTTACTGTGACGCATCAAGAATGAGTTTTGGGTGTGTTCTTATATAACGGAAGAAGGTGATTGCATATGCTTCTCGACAACTCAAAATTCATGAACAAAACTACACCACACATGATCTGGAATTGGGCGCCGTTGTTTTTGCATTAAAGATGTGGAGACATTATCTATATGAGGTCAAGTTTATCGTATACACCGACCATAAAAGTCTCCAACATATTTTAAATCAAAAGCAACTAAACATGAGGCAGCGTAGATGGGTTGAGCTGCTAAATGATTATGATTGTGAAATCCGTTACCACCCAGGGAAAGCGAATGTGGTAGCCGAAGCCTTGAGTCGAAAGGAAAGAGAACCTATTCGAGTAAAAGCTATGAACATGATTATTCATACTAATCTTACTACTCGAATAAAAGAGGCACAACAGGAGGTTTTGAAGGAAGGAATTTTTGGAAGGGAAATACCCAAAGGATTAGGAAAACAGCTTAATATTCGGGAATACGGAACCAGGTATTTAGCTGAAAGAATTTGGGTAACAAAGAATGGAGATTTGAGGAAAGTGGTACTAGATGAAGCACATAAAACCATATATTCAATACATCCCGGAGCGGGGAAAATGTACCAAGACCTCAAGAGAAACTTTTGGTAGCCAGGAATGAAGGCCGATATAGCCACATATGTAGGAGCATGTTTGACTTATTCTAAAGTCAAAGCTGAACATCAGAAACCATCGGGCCTACTCCAATAACCTGAAATCCCAGAATGGAAATGGGAAAACATTACCATGGATTTCATTGCTAAGTTACCAAGAACCATAGGTGGTTATGATATGATTTGGGTAATAGTCGATCGTCTTACTAAGTCAGCACACTTTCTGCCAATAAAAGAAGAGGATGGTATAGAGAAATTATCACGATTATACCTGAAAGAAGTTGTTTCTAGACATGGTATACCAATCTCTATTATCTCTGATCGTGATAGCAGATTTACTTCCAAATTCTGGCAGGCATTACACGAAGCGTTGGGAACTCGTCTAGATTTAAGTACTGCCTATCATCCACAAACTGATGGGCAGAGTGAAAGGATGATTCATACACTTGAAGACATGCTACGAGCATGTGTTATTGATTTTGGAAGCAGTTGGGATCGACATCTACCATTAGCTGAGTTTTCCTACAGCAACAGTTATCATTCTAGTATTGAGGCGGCACCATTCGAGGCACTTTATGGTAGGAAGTGCAGGTCTCTCTTATTTGTTGGAGTGATGTGGGGGATAAACAGATTACAGGTCCAGAAATTATCCAAGAAACCACCGATAAAATCATTCAGATTCAGCAACGATTGAAAACAGCCCAGAGTCGACAAAAGAACTATGCGGTTGTTAGAAGAAAACCTTTAGAGTTTGAGGAAGGTGATATGGTTATGCTTAAGGTAACACCTTGGAAAGGTGTTATTCGTTTTGGAAAGTGGGGGAAATTGAGCCCAAGATACATTGGGCCATTCAAGATTGAAAAACGCATTGGGCCGGTGGCCTATCGACTTGAGCTACCTCCACAATTAGAAAAGATTCACAACACCTTTCATATTTCAAACCTGAAGAAATGCCTAGCTATTGAAGATCTCATTATTCCTTTAGACGAGATTAAAATTGACGAGAAACTAAATTTCGTCGAAGAACCCGTCGAAATTATGGATCGTGAGGTCAAACGACTCAAACAAAGTAAGATACCAATCATTAAGGTTCGATGGAATGCTAGTAGAGGACCTGAATTTACTTGGGAATGAGAAGACCAAATGAAGCTGAAGTACCCACATTTGTTTCCCGATATCACACGTTAACTAGGTACTATTCTAAATTTCGGGACGAAATTTAATTTAACGGGTGTGTAATGTAACGACCCGGATTTTTCCGATAATATATAGAAGATTAATATTTACATAAGTAATGTTTTCAACATGTTAAGAAATCAAACTCATTAAGATTTGGTTATTTGAAATGAATTTTATACAAATGTTTGGCCACCCAATTTGTCTCACGATTCACGAACGTCATAACTCGAAATAATTATATAATGATGTATATATGGATATATATATATATATATATATATATATATATATATATATATATATATATATATATATATATATATATATATATATATATATATATATATATATATATATATATATATATATATATGTTATAATTCAGTAGGCTTATAACTACCTTTAGTGGTTTGATTCTTGATGTTATAATTCAGTAGGCTTATAACTACCTTTAGTGATTTGATTCTTGATTAAGAATACTAATAATGAAGTGTAAGAACAAAGATGATAATGGAGAGAAAGAAAGAAACACTTTGTAAGTGTGAGAAATGGTGCAAGTTTAATGCTTGCATTCATGGCTATTTATAGCAAAAATATCACAAGTTTAGGTAATACAATAATATTACTTTTGTGCATCAATAATTTACTATCCATTTATATATATATATATATATTTATATATTATAACACTCCCCCTTGGATAGCAATTTTGTTTGTTGAAGATCAACTGCAAGTTACTGCCTCGTTAAAAACCTTGCTAAAGAAAACCTAGTGGGAAAAACTTTAGCTAAGGAAAAAAGAGTGCAGTATGGAGTTGACTCCTCCTCAAGTAGACATCGCTTCGGTTGTTACATCTTTTGAACATGTCTCATGCCAATGTTATGAACGTGTGTTCTGAAAATTGCAGTTGGAAGTGCTTTCGTGAAAGGATCAGCAGAGTTTTTGCTGGATTGAACATATCTCATTTCAATCTCGTTGTCCTTAATGAGATTTTGAGTGTATGAGAAGAATCTAGGAGGTATGTGTTTGGTTCGGTCACTTTTGATATACCCTTCTTTCATCTGTGCTATGCAAGCTGCATTATCTTCATAGATAATTGTTGGACTTTTATCGCGTTCTAGTCCACAAGAATCAGTAATGATTTATGTCATTGATCTCAACCAAAAACATTCCCGATTAGCTTCATGTAATGCAATCACTTCGGCATGATTTGATGATGTAGCAACAAGTGTTTGTTTTTGAGAACGCCATGATATTGCAGTACCTCCATTTAGGAATACATATCCAGTTTGAGATTTAGCTTTATGTGGATCAGATAAATAACCTGCATCAGCATAACCAACCAAATCTTGTTTTTGATTCGTTAGAATAAAATAATCCTAAATCAGTAGTTCCTCGAAGGTATCGAAATATGTGTTTGATCCCATTCCAGTGTCTTTTGGTAGGAGCAGAGCTGAACCTTGCCAACAAATTAACTGCAAAAGAAATGTCAGGTCTTGTACAATTTGTAAGATACATAAGAGCTCCAATTTCACTAAGATATGGTACTTCTGGTCCAAGAATATCTTCATGATCTTCACATGGACGAAATGGATCAGTTTCAACATTGAGTGATCTAACAACCATAGGAGTACTTAATGGTTTTGCCTTGTCCATATTGAAACGTTTCAAAATCTTTTCAGTATATGTTGTTTGATGTACAAGTAAACCATTAGGCATATGCTCAATTTGTAAACCAAGGCAATACTTGGTTTTTCCGAGATCTTTCATTTCAAATTCTTTCTTTAGAAGTTGAATGGCTTCATAGATCTCTTTATTTGTACCTATGATGTTAAGATCATCAACATAAACAGCTATGATCACATATCCGGATGTTGTTTTCTTAATGAAAACACAAGGGCAAGTAAGGTTATTTGTATACCCTTTGCTTATCAAGTAATCACTTAATCGGTTATACCACATACGTCCTGATTGTTTTAACCCATATAAGGATCTTTGTAATTTAATCGAATACATTTCTTTGGGTTTTGCATTTGATGCTTCTGGTACCTTAAATCCTTCAGGTATCTTCATATATATATCACTATCAAGTGATCCATATAGGTAAGCAGTCACAACATCCATGAGATGCATTTCTAAATTTTTAGAAACTGCCAGGCTGATTAAGTACCTAAAAGTAATTGCATCCATAACAGGGGAATAAGTTTCTTCATAATCAATTCCCGATCTTTGAGAAAAACCTTGAGCTACAAGTCTAGCTTTATACCTTGTAACTTCATTTTTATCATTTCTTTTTCGGACAAAAATCCATCTGTATCCTACAGGTTTCACATCTTTAGGAGTGAGAATGATGGATCCGAAAACTTTTCTTTTATTAAGTGATTCTAATTCAGCTCGTATTGCTTCTTTCCATTGAGCCCAATCATGTCTATTTTGACATTCAACCATAGATGTTGGTTCTGGATCATCATCATTATTCATGATGTCATATGCAACATTAAATGAAAATTTCTCATCAAGATTTTTCATTTCATTTCGGTTCCATAATATTTTTGAATATGCATAATTGATTGCAATTTCTGTATTGACATCATCAATCTCCTCTGCAGTAGGAGTACTGATTTGTGGTTCTTCTTGAACACTTTCTTTTACTTCATTATCAGCTGATTTTCTTTTTCAAGGATTTTTATCCTTTGAACCAATTGGTCTTCCACGTTTCTGACGTGGCAAAGATTCATGAGTGACGTTATTGCCAGCTTTTGGAATTTCAATTCGAGCTGGAGTATTTACTGCTGGTATATATGATTTTGTCACCATTTTTGTATCTGTAAATGCATCAGGCAATTGATTTGCAAGTTCTTGTATATGCATTATCTTTTGAACTTCTGTCTTGCATTCTTTTGTGCGAGGATCAAGATACTTTAATTGAGGTTCACACCATGAAACATCATTTTCTTTATTTTTCATTTCTCCCCCTAATCTAGGGAACAATGTTTCATTAAAATGACAATCAGCAAAACGTGCTGTAAAAACGTCAGCTGTCATAGGTTCAATATACCTTAATATTGAAGATATTTCATATCCAACATATATTCCCAACCTCCTTTGAGGACCCATTTTTGTACGTTGTGGTGTCGCAATTGGAACATACACTGCACAACCAAATGTTCTAAGATGGGAAATATTTGGCTCTTGACCAAAAGCAAGTTGTAGGGGGGAATATTTATGACTTGCACTTGGTCTGATGCGAATCAATGCAGCAGCATGTAAAATTGCATGACCCCATATAGATACAGGGAGTTTTGTTCTCATTATCAATGGTCTAGCGATTAACTGTAAACGTTTAATAAATGACTCGGCTAAACCATTTTGTGTATGCACATGAGCAACAGAATGTTCAACAACAATTCCTATAGACATGCAATAGTCATTAACTGCTTGAGATGTAAATTCACCAGCATTATCAAGTCTCACCCTTTTAATGGTGTAATCAGGAAAATGAGCTCTCAATTTAATAATTTGGGCAAGAAATTTTGCAAATGCCACATTACGGCTTGATAACAGACAAACATGAGACCATCTGCTAGACGCGTCTATTAGAACCATGAAATATCTAAATGGTCCACATGGTGGATGAATTGGTCCACAAATATCACCTTGAATTCTTTCAAGAAACATTGGTGATTCTTTCTCAACCTTAAGTGGTGAGGGTCTAGTTATCAATTTTCCAAGAGAGCAAGATATACATGGAACCATTATATCATGAAGGATTTTTCTATCCTTCAGTGGATGTCCATGTGTATATTCAATAATTCTTTTCATCATTGTTGATCCTGGATGGCCCAATCTGTTATGCCATAAATTAAATACTCCGGGATCAATATACTTTTCTTTAATCACCATATGTGCTTCTGGTACATTTATATGTGTATAATGTAATCCAGAATTAAGTCTTGGCAGTTTTTCAATCACGTGATTCTTGTTAGTGATACTTAAATATTTCTCATTTTCTGCCGTTACTGACTGATAATCATATCCATTAAGGTATATGTCAGAAAAACTCAATAAATTTCTGGTTGACTTAGGAGAGAATAAGGCATTATTAATTAAAAATGTTGTACCATTTGGTAATATGAATTTTGCCTTTTCTATCCCTTCTATCAAGTTAGCAGCACCTGATATTGTATGTATAGTTCCTTCCGTTGGTTTCAAATCAATGAAATATTTTTTAGATTTAAGTTTTTTTTTTTTTTTTTTTTTTTTAGATTTAAGTATAGTGTGTGTAGTACCACTATCTGCTATACAGAGATCTCCACTACTTGATTGATGTTGTGTTCCAGCAGAATTCATATTAAACTTCATATATAAGAAACAAACAGTAAGTATATAAATTTTACACAAAATGTTTATTACACACAAATAGATAAAACTGAAACATTTGACATACATAGAATTGAAACATCAAACATAGAACTGGAACATTTGATAAAACATATAGAAATGAAACATTTGAGAAAACATGATGACAAAGGTTAAATCATTTTATTTATAAAAGAAACATATTAATTTAATTCAAGAAATCTTCATATAAATCAGATGGTTGCTCAGTGACTGTTGGATCAATATTATCCACAAAATTTACTTCCTTTTCTTTACCTTTAAGCGAATCCTGATACATCTTAACAAGATGTTTAGATGTTCGGCAAGTATTAGCCCAGTGGCCCATTCTACCACATCTGTAGCAAGATTCTTCAGAATTTTTAGAAGAATTTTCTTCAACATCTTGTTTAGTGGGCTTGTTTTGTGGTTGATATTTATATTTTCGTGGATTATTATTTCTTTTACCACCACAGCCATGACCACGGCCACGTCCACGCCCATTCCCATTACCATAAGGATGGTATCTACCATAATTATGGCTTTTGGCATGATGATGGCGATGGTTATTATAACCACGACCTTGCCCACGTCCTTGTCCCTGTTTATAATTATTTGCAGTATTTGCTTCAGGGATTGCAAGTGTACCAGTAGGACGGGATTACTGATTTTTCAGTAATAGCTCATCATTTTGCTCTGCAACCAAGAGATATGAATTAAGTTCAGGATATGTGTTGAACTTTAGCATTCTTAAATTTCTTTGCACTGTAATGTTGGCAGCATTCATTGTGGAGAAAGTTTTCTCCAAAATGTCTGCATCACTTATTTCATGTCCACAGAATTTAAGTTGTGAGACTGTATTATATAGAGCTGAGCTGTATTCATTTACTTTCTTAAAGTCTTGGAACCTTAATGTTCTCCATTGATCCATAGTAGCTGGAAGTAAAATTTCTCTTTGATTATTGAATCTGCTTTTGAGACCTTCCCATAAAACATGGGGATCTTCTACAGTCACATAATTATTTTGTAAGCATTCATCAATATGTTGATGAATAAAGCAACATGCCGTTGCTTGTTCTTTTTCAGAACAAGTGTTGTTTTCATTTATGGTTTCAAGAATGCCCATTGATTTAAGATGCATTTTTACTTTTATAACCCATGGCATGTAGTTGTTTCCCGTTGATTCTAAAGGAGTAAATTTAAGCTTTTCCAGATTCGACATTTTCTATTATCAAAAATTAAAACAAACAACATGATAAATTAGAGTCAATTTATATTCATAAGTATATAAACATTAAACATAAATTTAATATAACATAAATGATAAGTAGGTGACAGTGTCGACCATATGTAAGCAATCATTAATAAATGTTATATAACATAAATATAAATATTAGTAAACATAAATGATAATTAGGTGACAGTGTCGGCCATATAAATGTTAGATAATAGAAATATAAATGTTAGTAACATAAATGATAATTAGGCGACAGTGTCGGCCATATAAATGTTAGATAATTGAAATATAAATGTTAGTAACATAAATGATAATTAGACGACAGTGTCGACCATATATTATTCAGGTGGTATAACCGACCATATATCATTTAGGTGGCAGAGCAAACCATAATTAGTATTAAGATTATCGTGCTGATAACGTGTTATAATTCAGTAGGCTTATAACTACCTTTAGTGGTTTGATTCTTGATGTTATAATTCAGTAGGCTTATAACTACCTTTAGTGATTTGATTCTTGATTAAGAATACTAATAATGAAGTGTAAGAACAAAGATGATAATGGAGAGAAAGAAAGAAACACTTTGTAAGTGTGAGAAATGGTGCAAGTTTAATGCTTGCATTCATGGCTATTTTTAGCAAAAATATCACAAGTTTAGGTAATACAATAATATTACTTTTGTGCATCAATAATTGACTATCCATTTATATATATATATATTTATATATTATAACAATATACTTATTATTTTATAAAATGATATTTAAGTATCTCATTACATATAATAAAAATTGGTTATATACATAAAATGAGATTACTAACTTAAAGACTTCAAGACTATATACATATATATAACGATTATCGTTATAACAACATCTTACTAAATACATATGAATCATATTAAGATATCGATACACAATGTTTAACATGATAAATGACAATTAAACATATCACTAAGTGTATTAACAATGAACTAAATATGTAAAAACAAGACTACTAACTTAAGGATTTCGAAACGAGACATATATGTAACGATTATCGTTGTAATAATATTTTCATGTATATATATCATATTAAGATATATTCATAATTTTGATGTATATATATCATATTAAGATATATTCATACATCATAATATCATGATAATATAATAATTTAACATCTCATTAGATATAATAAATATTGGGTTAACTACATTAAATGAGATCGTTAACTTAAAGGTTTCAAACAACACTTACATGTAACGACTAACGGTGACTTAACGATTTAGTTAAATTGTATATACATGTAGTATTTTAAGATGTATTCATACACTTTTGAAAGACTTCAAGACACATATCAAAGTACTTCTACTTATCAAAAATGCTTACAATTACATTCTCGTTCATTTTCATCAACAATTCTACTCGTATGCAACCGTATTTGTACTCGTACAATACACAGCTTCTAGATTATTTACTATTGGTACATACCAATAGTAAAATCCAATGATCAGCCATGAATGAGTCATAAACCATGATCATGACTTGTTTTAACTTATACTTGATATTTATGCATAAAAACAAAAACTAATAACCTTATATTGACTAAGCATTAGGCATTTTTTTCAAACAACACACACATCACATTTCCTTGATTTTCTAATCCAAATTTTCTCCATCCTAACTCTCTCTACACTCAAGAACGTCTCTACTTCAGTAATATTGATCATCTAGGTCAATCTAGCTTCAATTACAATCAAGAAACATCAATATTCAAGAACACATCAAGAACACTTCACAAATACTTTCAAGTTTACTAGCTTACTTCCAACCTTTCAATCCAACCCCACCACTCTTTAGGATCAAGAATTATACTTCCTTTCCAGTAGCTTTTCGTCTTTTAATCAAGGTAAGAATCATATATAAGCTTTGCTTCAATTTATATACTTATAACTATCTTAATTCAAGATAGAATTCTTATTCGAACTTTTGTTCATTCCATGTTCATACTTCAAGAGTTTCCAAGCCATCGAAGATACTTTTGATTCCAAGATTATTTCCTATCTTTTCCAGTAGCTTTATCCAAGTAATTTGAGGTAGTAATCTTATTCATAATTTTATTCGATTCATATTCTTATAGCTATCTTATTTTGAGTTATAACTAATAACAACAAGAACATAGTTTAGATTATTTCTAAACTTGTTTGCAAATAAACTTAATCCTTCTAACTTGACTTTTTAAATACTTCAACACATGTATTATGACTATATTTCAAGGTAACATAAGGATATAAAACTTGTAAACACGAAGAACACCTTAAAATCGAATATACGCCGTCTTAGTCGAACGAGGGCTGTTTTGGGTTTAATTTTAAAAACTTATGTTAAACTTTGAATTAAAAGAATTCCTTTGGTGAAAAATCTTATTTTATATGGATATGAAATATATCCAAAATCTATGGTTAAACTCTAAGTGAAAGTATGTTTTTCAAAAGGGTCATCAAGATGTCGTTCTTACGACGGATATGACTATCTTCTCTTATTTGACACCTAAGCTGTATTTTTGACTATAAACCTATACTTTTTCTGTTAAGATTAATAATTTTGAGTTCGATACAAAACCATGGAAACTCGAATCACTCAAAACGGATTTGTAATGAAGAAATTATGGGTAAAATAAAATTGGATATTTTTCTTAATTTTTAGCTACGGACATGATTCATAAAAATGGATGCTAACCTTATCCTAGCTAACTTACCTTGTATCCTACATGTATTTATACATGTCTTGTTCCCGAACTTATGGAAATACAATTTATAATAGTCGTGATTAAGTTCTACGACAATATATTATAGTCTTAATAAAGATCGTAAGGCACCATATATATATATATGACTTGATCACCGTGGATCGGTATACAGCGTTTTGACATATCATTTTGATTTCTTCTATATATATTATTGGAACGAACTATAAGACCCCATTGGCAGTAATTTCGAGTTAGCTGTGGGTCGCAGTGGATTCCAAAATATTATATACTTTGAGTTGTGATCGAGCCT
Source organism: Rutidosis leptorrhynchoides (assembly GCF_046630445.1). Lineage (NCBI taxonomy): Eukaryota > Viridiplantae > Streptophyta > Magnoliopsida > Asterales > Asteraceae > Rutidosis > Rutidosis leptorrhynchoides. Next base: position 250,016,558 of record NC_092340.1, read on the forward strand.
GAGACATGTATACAATGGGTCACGGATTGCTTCAGACAATATACATATTATGTGTCTTATTATATTAAGACAATATATTATAGTGTTAGTGAATTCTAACACAATATACTCATTTATATTTATATATATATTCATACTGTTGGACTATTGGACTACGAACATTGGACTACTAACAATGGACAATTAAAATTATCACAAGTATCATAAGTATGGAATATTAATTTTATATATATATATATATATATATATATATATATATATATATATATATATATATATATATATATATATATATATATATATATATATATATATATATATCTTGACACAAGAATATTATTATTAGGTTCGTGAATTTGTCAAAGGCCAAGTCTTACCACCATCTATTCCAAAATCATCACAAGTGAGTTATAGTCCCATTTTTACTATCTAAATTATTTTGGGAAGAGAATACATGTAAAATTTATAAATGTTTTACAAAATAAGCACAAGTTCGTGGAACTACATTCTACGATTGTTTTGTTATACCGGATATCTGTACTTATTATTATTATGCTTGGTAACCTAAGAATTAGTGAAAAACACTTATTGACGAGAATCCTAAAGGTAGATCTACGGCACCAACCACCCCCATTTTCGAATAGTGGAAATGCTTTAGTACTTCGAAGGGTCCTTGTCATACATTTGAATAGTGGAATGTATGATGCCAGATACCTTAAGCGCTTTATGTTAAGGTCGGTTACCAGGCGACTCATCGTATGAATGATTTTTGCAGTTGTAATGATCCTGCGCATTTAATTAAATGAAAGCTTGTGGCTTATTAAATATTATGATTATTATATAGAAATTAAACCTATGACTCACCAACATTTTTGTTGACGTTTTAAGCATGTTTATTCTCAGGTGAATATTAAAAATGCTTCCGCTATCGTATGCCAACCCAAAGTCAAGATTTGGAGTCAGCATAATTGTTTATATTGTTTAAACTTGCATTCGGAGTATTTGTTGTAATATATTTGATCATATTGTAATGGGTTGTGTAAAAACTTATCTATTTGAGGAGATTGTCTTTGATAGACAATCTAAATTATGTCAATAAGACTTTTATTCAATAATAAAGGTTATGGTTGTTTTTAAAAACGAATGCAAGATTTGAAAAACGTCTCATATAGAGGTCAAAACCTCGTAAAGAAACCAATTAATATGAAACGTTTATAATTAATATGAATGGGGCATTTCAATCGGCAACCTCCGTATTTCCTAAATTGTAACAATAACCCAGGAACCTCTAAACCACCAGGTTTTTCTAAACCATTGTGGAAAACGACGACTTGTATTAGAGGAACACCATATATCTCTAGAAAATTAGGAAAACGAACCAAGTCCGAAGAAGAAAAAACCAGTGATTCAGATTAGGGAGTTGTAATCATGTTGTGTTTATATGTATTGTAGTGTGCTTGTACTTTTATGTTCTATGTAAAAATTGCTTGTATTGTTTGTTAATTATCTTTTATGAATCTAATCCTTGTCTATTTTACAGTATTAAAAAAATGGACGTTAAGGGTAGATAACCGAATATTTTAGAAGACCTACCAGAGGATATAATTTAGGAAATCTTGTCTAGAGTCGGTCAGAATTCATCAGCACAATTAGTTATGGCGAAATTAACTTGTCAAACATTTGAAAGACTTTCCAGAAATGCCTTAGTTTATAAAAGGCTTTCCTTTGATAGGTGGGGTATATCGCATTGGGGAGACCGTAAGTTACGCCGTGTTTTCTTTAAAGCGTTAAATGCGAGGAACCCAATGCAATTTTACGCTACGGGTTAAGAACCTATTTTGACTCAACATATCCCAACATAGGATTTCATGAGTTAGTAAGAGCTTCTAACATGCAACATAAAGAAGCATGTTATACTTACGGGTTAGTGATGTTCGATTATCACCAAAGTGAGAAAAAGAACATCGGATTACAACTATTAAATGAAACATTCCCACAGGTGACGGATTCAGTAGTTGGGGTGTGAAACGAGGTTTTTAGATTATTACGGGGCTGTTGGACATTACGAAACCCTCGTCCTTTTGACGACATTACAACATGCTGCCTAGCCAATGCTCATAACGGTTACTTTCTACAAGACCAAGGATGGGAAGTCGTCTTAGTAAAACCAGAATGCATGACTTGTTTCTGGACTTATGAATTACGTGTCTTTATTTCTTTTGCTGAACAACTTGCGTATTAACTAGAATTGCCTTTATAGCTGCCGAGTAGCAAAGTTATTATGTGCTATATTTCATCCTATATGTATAATAGCGGTATTGTAAGTTTGTAAAATATTGTATAAAATTTGAACGCGAAATTTTATTATAATCAGTTTTTTCATATAGAATTGTAGTAGTTGAATTGTATATTAGCTACTAAGTATGAACTTAATGGGTTACTACCCGAATTAAAAACTATAAAACGCTAATATGAAGAGAAAACTTTTATAAATAAGTCATACTATGCTACGAAATACTATTGACTACTCTTAAAATTCTATATGATTAACTTAATTCTTTTGGGCTATTTTTGAAGGAAATGGCACCGGCGAATCGTCAGAATTTGAACATGAGCAAGGGAGACTTCCGTGTTTTCCTTGCAGCAAACATAGCCGCAGTACAGGCTGCGATGCAAAATAACAATAACTCTGGATCTAGCAGTGGAACTAATTTCACAAGAAATCGTGTAGGATGCTCCTAAAAAGAATTCACTGCCTGCAAACCTTTGGAATTTGATGGAACCAAGGGTCCAATCGGATTGAAACGGTAGACCGAGAAGGTTGAATCGGTGTTTGCCATAAGTAAATGTACTGAATAAGACAAAGTAAAGTACGCTATGCATACCTTCACAGGTACGGCGCTAACATGGTGGAATACCTATCTCGAGCAGGTAGGACAAGATGCTGCTTACGCACAATCGTGGTTAGCATTCAAGCAATTGATGAACGAGCAGTATCGTCCCAGAAACGAGGTCAACAAGCTCAAGGTAGAGCTTAGAGGATTACGAACACAAGGTTTTGATATCACCACGTACGAATGACGATTCACCGAATTGTGCCTATTGTGTCCCAGAACGTTCGAAGACGAAGAAGAGAAGATCGACGCATTTGTAAAAGGTTTACCGGAAAGGATTCAAGAAGATGTGAGTTCACACGAGCCCGCCTCCATACAAAAGGCAAGTCGAATGGCTCAAAAATTAGTGAACCAGATCGAAGGAAGGATTAAAGAGCAGACGACTGAAGACGCTAACATGAAACAAGTAAAGAGAAAGTGGGAAGAAACCAATGACAAGAGTCACCAATACAACAACAACAATGACAACCACAATCGCAAAAACTATCCCAACAACCGCAACATCAATCGCAACAACAACTTCAACAAACGTCCTAACAACAACTACAATAACCGTCCCAACAACAAAAACAACAACAACAATAGCAAAAATAACAATCCCAACAACAATCTCAATAACAATAATGGCAACAAAAACCAAAAACAGTCATGCCAAAGGTGTGAAGAGAATCACCAGGGGTTCTGCACGCCATTTTGCACTAGGTGTAGAAGAAATGGTCATAGTGCGGAAAAGTGTGAGGCCTACGGACCAAAGTTTAACAGAATTAAAAGAACAGATAATGTCGGAACAAATAATGCCGCCATAGTTTTCTTTGCATGCGGAAAACCGGGCCACATTAGTAGAAATTGCCCGAATCAGGGGAATACTAGTGGGCAGGGCCGCGGAAGAGTTTTCAATATTAATACGACAGAAGCGCAGGAAGACCCGGAGCTTGTTACGGGTACGTTTCTTATTGACAATAAATCTGCTTATGTTTTATTTGATTCGGGTGCGGATAGAAGCTATATGAGTAGAGATTTTTGTGCTAAACTAAGTTGTCCACTGACGCCTTTGGATAACAAATTTTTACTCGAATTAGCAAACGGTAAATTAATTATCGAGAAATTAATTTGGTTAGCGAAACATTTAAGATTGATTTGATACCAGTAGAGTTAGGGAGTTTTGATGTGATAATCGGCATGGATTGGTTGAAAAAGGAGAGAGCAGAAATCATATGTTACAAAAATGCAATTCGCATTGTACGAGAAAAAGGAAATCCCTTAATGGTGTACGGAGAAAAGAGCAATGCGAAGCTAAATCTTATAAGTAATTTAAAGGCATAAAAACTAATAAGAAAAGGTTACTATGCTGTTCTAGCACATGTCGAGAAAGTACAAACCAAAGAAAAGAACATCAATGATGTTCCCGTCGCAAAAAAATTTCCCGATGTATTTCCGAAAGAATTACCGGGACTGCCTCCACACCGATCTGTTGAATTTCAAATAGATCTTGTACCAGGAGCTGCACCAATAGCTCGTGCTCCATACAGACTTGCACCCAGCAAAATGAAGGAACTCCAAAGCCAATTACAAGAAATTTTAGAGCGTGGTTTTATACGACCAAGTACATCACCATGGGGAGCTCCTGTTTGTTTGTCAAAAAGAAGGATGGTACATTCAGGTTATGTATCGACTACCGAGAGTTGAACAAACTTACCATCAAGAATCGTTACCCACTACCGAGAATCGACGACTTATTTGATCAACTACAAGGCTCATCGGTTTATTCGAAGATCGATTTATGTTCCGGGGATCATCAATTGTGGGTGAAGGAGGATGATATTCCGAAGACTGCTTTCAGGATGCGTTACGGTCATTACGAGTTTATGGTTATGCCGTTTGGGTTGACTAACGCACCAGCTGTGTTCATGGACCTCATGAACCGAGTGTGTGGACCATACCTTAACAAGTTTGTCATTGTTTTCATCGATGACATACTTATTTACTCAAAGAATGATCAAGAGCACGAAGAACATTTTAGAAAAGTGCTAGAGTTGTTGAGGAAAGAAAAACTGTACGCTAAGTTTTCAAAGTGTGCATTTTGGTTGGAAGAAGTTCAATTCCTCGGTCACATAGTGAACAAAGAAGGTATTCAAGTGGATCCGGCAAAGGTTGAAACCGTTGAAAAGTGGGAAACCCCGAAAACTCCGAAGCATATACGCCAATTTTTAGGACTGGCTGGTTACTACAGAAGGTTCATCCAAGATTTTTCCAAAATAGCAAAACCCTTGACTGCATTAACGCATAAAGGGAAGAAATTTGAATGGAAGGATGAGCAGGAGAAAGCGTTTCAATTGTTGAAGAAAAAGTTAACTACGGCACCTATATTGTCATTGCCTGAAGGGAATGATGATTTTGTGATATATTTTGATGCCTCAAAGCAAGGCCTCGGTTGTGTATTAATGCAACGAACGAAGGTAATTGCTTATGCGTCCAGACAATTAAAGATTCACGAGCAAAATTATACGACTCACGATTTGGAATTAGACGCCGTTGTTTTTACATTAAAGACTTGGAGGAACTACTTATATGGGGTCAAAAGTATTATATATACCGACCACAAAAGTCTCCAACACATAATTAATTAGAAACAACTAAACATGAGGCAACGTAGGTGGATTGAATTGTTGAATGATTACGACTTTGAGATTCGTTACCACCCAGGGAAGGTGAATGTGGTAGCCAACGTTTTGAGTAGAAATGATAGAGAACCTATACGGGTAAAAGCTATGAATATAATTATTCGTACTAACCTTACTACTCAAATAAAGGAGGCGCAGCAGGGAGTTGTAAAAGAAGGAAAGTTGAAGAATGAAATACCCAAAGGATCGGAGAAACATCTTAATATTTGGGAAGACGGAACCCGGTATAGGGCTGAAAGAATTTGGGTACCAAATTTTGGAGATGTGAGAGAAAAGGTACTTAAGGAAGAACATAAAACCAGATATTCAATACATCCCAGAGCGGGGAGGATGTACAAAGATCTCTAGAAACACTTTTGGTGGCCGGGTATGAAAGCTTATATTGCTAAATACGTAGGAGAATGTTTGATGTGTTCTAAGGTCAAAGCTGAACATCAGAAACCATTAGGTCTACTTCAACAACCTGAAATCCCAGAATGGAAATGGGAAAATATTACCATGAATTTCATTACTAAATTGCCAAGGACTGCAAGTGGCTATGATACAATTTGGGTAATAGTCGATCGTCTTACCAAGTCAGCACACTTTCTGCCAATGAGAGAAGATGATAAAATGGAGAAGTTGGCGCGATTATACTTGAATGAAGTTGTCTCCAGACATGGAATACCAGTCTCTATTATCTCAGATAGGGATGGCAGATTTGTTTCAAGATTTTGGCAGACATTTTAACAAGCATTGGGGACTCGTCTAGACATGAGTACTGCTTATCATTCACAAACTGATGGGCAAAGTGAAAGGATGATACAGACCCTTGAAGACATGCTACGAGCATGTATTATCGATTTCGAAAACAGTTGGGATCGACACCTACCGTTAGCAGAATTTTCCTACAACAAAAGTTACCATTCGAGTATTGAGATGGCGCCGTTTGAAGCATTTTATGGTAGAAAGTGCAGGTCTCCGATTTGTTAGAGTGAAGTGGGGGATAGACAGATTACGGGTCCGGAGATAATTCAAGAAACTACCGAGAAGATCATCCAAATTCAACAACGATTGAAAACTACCCAAATTCGACAAAAGAGCTATGGGGACATTAAAAGAAAAGATATAGAATTTGAGATTGGAGAGATGGTCATGCTTAAGGTTTCACCTTGGAAAGGCGTTGTTCGATTTGGTAAACGGGGGAAACTAAATTCAAGGTACATTGGACCATTCAAGATTATAGATCGTGTCGAACCAGTAGCTTACCGACTTGACTTACCGCAACAACTCGCCGGGGTACATAATACTTTTCATGTCTCGAATTTGAAGAAATGTTTTTCTAAAGAAGTTCTCACCATTCCATTAGACGAGATTACAATTAACGAAAAACTACAATTCATTGAAGAACCCGTTGAAATAATGGATCGTGAGGTTAAAAGACTTAAGCAAATCAAGATACCAATTGTTAAGGTTCGATGGAATGCTCGTAGAGGACCCGTATTCACCTGGGAGCGTGAAGATCAGATAAAGCTGAAATACCCTCACCTATTTCCAGAAGATGCGTCAACACCTTCAACAGCTTAAAATTTCGGGACGAAATTTATTTAATGGGTAGGTACTGTAGTGACCCGAACTTTTCCATGATTATATATTAATTGAAAACTATATTTGCATGATTAAATGTTTCCAACATGTTAAGCAATCAAACTTGTTAAGACTTGATTATTTGAAATGAGTTTCATGTAGACAATTGACCACCCAAGTTGACCAGCGAATTCACGAACGTTAAAACTTGTAAAAACGACATGACGATATATATATATATATATATATATATATATATATATATATATATATATATATATATATATATATATATATATATATATATATATATATATATATATATATATATATATATATATATGGATATACATATAGTTAACATGAGATTATGATAAGTAAGTATCTCCATAAGTATATTAACAATGAGTTATATACATAAAAATGAGACTTCTAAGTTAAGAAACTCGAAATGATATATATAACGATTATCGTTATTACAACGTCTTACTAAATACATATGTATCATATTAAGATATTGTTACACTATATTTAACATGATAAAATGATAATTATATATATCATTAAGTATGTTAACAATGAACTACATATGTAAAACAAGACTACTAACTTAAGAATTTTGAAACGAGGCATATATGTAACGATTATCGTTGTAACGATATTTTAATGTATATATATCATATTAAGATATATTCATACATCATAATATCTTGATAATGTAATAATTTAACATCTCATTAGATATAATAAACAATGGGTTAACAACATTAAATGAGATCGTTAACTTAAAGGTTTCAAAACAACACTTACATGTCACGACTAACGATGACTTAACGACTCAGTTAAAATGTATATACATGTATTGTATTTAGATGTATTAGTACACTTTTGAAAGACTTCAAGACACATATCAAAGTACTTCTACTTAATAAAAATGCTTACAATTGCATTCTCATTCATTTTCATCAACAATTCTACTCGTATGCAACCGTATTCGTACTCGTACAATACCCAGCTCCTAGACGTATATACTATTGGTATATACACATAATAATTCAGCTCTTAGCAGGCCTAGATAGTCAATAAACATGTGGAACCAATAATTAAACAACTAGCATGACTTATGAGTAAGGAAACAAAAACAAGAACTCCTTTTAACCCCACTCACCTTCACCAGTCACCACCTACTCCATTTCACTTCCAATTTTTTTTCCCAATTCTCTCTCAAAACACACACACTCTTCCATGAACATCTAAGTTACTAATTTTCCAGCAAAAATTATCAAATAAAAGCTTTGGTTATTACCTATAATCATCATAAAAATAATTACTCAAGAACACATCAAGAACACTTCCAAGTTTACAAGTTTACTTTCAAGTTTCCTAATCCATTCCAAGCAATCACCTAAGATCAAGAAACCTTTGTTATTTACAGAAGGTTGTCTTTCTAAATCAAGGTAATATTCATATTCAAGCTTTGATTTGAAATGTCCCGTTCTTATTGATTAAAAACGTTCCATATTAATTGATTTCGTTGCGAGGTTTTGACCTCTATATGAGACGTTTTTCAAAGACTGCATTCATTTTTAAACAAACCATAACCTTTATTTCATCAATAAAGGTTTAAAAAGCTTTACGTAGATTATCAAATAATGATAATCTAAAATATCCTGTTTACACACGACCATTACATAATGGTTTACAATACAAATATGTTACAACAAAATAAGTTTCTTGAATGCAGTTTTTACACAATATCATACAAGCATGGACTCCAAATCTTGTCCTTATTTAAGTATGCGACAGCGGAAGCTCTTAATAATCACCTGAGAATAAACATGCTTAAAACGTCAACAAAAATGTTGGTGAATTATAGGTTTAACCTATATATATCAAATCGTAACAATAGACCACAAGATTTCATATTTCAATACACATCCCATACATAGAGATAAAAATCATTCATATGGTGAACACCTGGTAACCGACAATAACAAGATGCATATATAAGAATATCCCCATCATTCCGGGACACCCTTCGGATATGATATAAATTTCGAAGTACTAAAGCATCCGGTACTTTGGATGGGGTTTGTTAGGCCCAATAGATCTATCTTTAGGATTCGCGTCAATTAGGGTGTCTGTTCCCTAATTCTTAGATTACCAGACTTAATAAAAAGGGGCATATTCAATTTCGATAATTCAACCATAGAATGTAGTTTCACGTACTTGTGTCTACTTTGTAAATCATTTATAAAACCTGCATGTATTCTCATCCCAAAAATATTAGATTTTAAAAGTGGGACTATAACTCACTTTCACAGATTTTTACTTCGTCGGGAAGTAAGACTTGGCCACTGGTTGATTCACGAACCTATAACAATATATACATATATATCAAAGTATGTTCAAAATATATTTACAACACTTTTAATATATTTTGATGTTTTAAGTTTATTAAGTCAGCTGTCCTCATTAGTAACCTACAACTAGTTGTCCACAGTTAGATGTACAGAAATAAATCGATAAATATTATCTTGAATCAATCCACGACCCAGTGTATACGTATCTCAGTATTGATCACAACTCAAACTATATATATTTTGGAATCAACCTCAACCCTGTATAGCTAACTCCAACATTCACATATAGAGTGTCTATGGTTGTTCCGAAATATATATAGATGTGTCGACATGATAGGTCGAAACATTGTATACGTGTCTATGGTATCTCAAGATTACATAATATATAATACAAGTTGATTAAGTTATGGTTGGAATAGATTTGTTACCAATTTTCACGTAGCTAAAATGAGAAAAATTATCCAATCTTGTTTTACCCATAACTTCTTCATTTTAAATCCGTTTTGAGTGAATCAAATTGCTATGGTTTCATATTGAACTATATTTTATGAATCTAAACAAAAAAAGTATAGGTTTCTAGTCGGAAAAATAAGTTACAAGTCGTTTTTGTAAAGGTAGTCATTTCAGTCGAAAGAACGACGTCTAGATGACCATTTTAGAAAACATACTTCCACTTTGAGTTTAACCATAATTTTTGGATATAGTTTCATGTTCATAATAAAAATCATTTTCTCAGAATAACAACTTTTAAATCAAAGTTTATCATAGTTTTTAATTAACTAACCCAAAACAGCCCGCGGTGTTACTACGACGGCGTAAATCCGGTTTTACGGTGTTTTTCGTGTTTCCAGGTTTTAAATCATTAAGTTATCATATCATATAGATATAGAACATGTGTTTAGTTGATTTTAAAAGTCAAGTTAGAAGGATTAACTTTTGTTTGCGAACAAGTTTAGAATTAACTAAACTATGTTCTAGTGATTACAAGTTTAAACCTTCGAATAAGATAGCTTTATATGTATGAATCGAATGATGTTATGAACATCATTACTACCTTAAGTTCCTTGGATGAACCTACTGGAAAAGAGAAAAATGGATCTAGCTTCAATGGATCCTAGGATGGCTCAAAGTTCTTGAAGCAAAATCATGACACGAAAACAAGTTCAAGTAAGATCATCACTTGAAATAAGATTGTTATAGTTATAGAAATTGAACCAAAGTTTGAATATGATTATTACCTTGTATTAGAATGATAACCTACTGTAAGAAACAAAGATTTCTTGAGGTTGGATGATCACCTTACAAGATTGGAAGTGAGCTAGCAAACTTGAAAGTATTCTTGATTTTATGAAACTAGAACTTTTGGAATTTATGAAGAACACTTAGAACTTGAAGATAGAACTTGAGAGAGTTCAATTAGATGAAGAAAATTGAAGAATGAAAGTGTTTTTAGGTGTTTTTGGTCGTTGGTGTATGGATTAGATATAAAGGATATGTAATTTTGTTTTCATGTAAATAAGTCATGAATGATTACTCATATTTTTGTAATCTTATGAGATATTTCATGCTAGTTGCCAAATGATGGTTCCCACATGTGTTAGGTGACTCACATGGGCTGCTAAGAGCTGATCATTGGAGTGTATATACCAATAGTACATACATCTAAAAGCTGTGTATTGTACGAGTACGAATACGGGTGCATACGAGTAGAATTGTTGATGAAACTGAACGAGAATGTAATTGTAAGCATTTTTGTTAAGTAGAAGTATTTTGATAAGTGTATTGAAGTCTTTCAAAAGTGTATAAATACATATTAAAACACTACATGTATATACATTTTAACTGAGTCGTTAAGTCATCGTTAGTCGTTACATGTAAGTGTTGTTTTGAAACCTTTAGGTTAACGATCTTGTTAAATGTTGTTAACCCAATGTTTATAATAACAAAAGAGATTTTAAATTATTATATTATCATGATATTATGATGTACGAATATCTCTTAATATGATATATATACATTAAATGTCGTTACAACGATAAACGTTACATATATGTCTCGTTTCAAAATCATTAAGTTAGTAGTCTTGTTTTTACATATGTAGTTCATTGTTAATATAATTAATGATATGTTTACTTATCATAATATCATGTTAACTATATATATAACCATATATATGTCATCATATAGTTTTTTTACAAGTTTTAACGTTCGTGAATCACCGGTCAACTTGGGTGGTCAATTGTCTATATGAAACCTATTTCAATTAATCAAGTCTTAACAAGTTTGATTGCTTAACATGTTGGAAACATTTAATCATGTAAACATCAATCTCAATTAATATATATAAACATGGAAAAGTTCGGGTCACTACAGTACCTACCCGTTAAATAAATTTCGTCCCGAAATTTTAAGCTGTTGAAGGTGTTGACGAATCTTCTGGAAATAGATGCGGGTATTTCTTCTTCATCTGATCTTCACGCTCCCAGGTGAACTCGGGTCCTCTACGAGCATTCCATCGAACCTTAACAATTGGTATCTTGTTTTGCTTAAGTCTTTTAACCTCACGATCCATTATTTCGACGGGTTCTTCGATGAATTGGAGTTTTTCGTTGATTTGGATTTCATCTAACGGAATAGTGAGATCTTCTTTAGCAAAACATTTCTTCAAATTCGAGACGTGGAAAGTGTTATGTACAGCCGCGAGTTATTGAGGTAACTCAAGTCGGTAAGCTACTGGTCCGACACGATCAATAATTTTGAATGGTCCAATATACCTTGGATTTAATTTCCCTCGTTTACCAAATCGAACAACGCCTTTCCAAGGTGAAACTTTAAGCATGACCATCTCTCCAATTTCAAATTCTATATCTTTTCTTTTAATGTCAGCGTAGCTCTTTTGTCGACTTTGGGCGGTTTTCAACCGTTGTTGAATTTGGATGATCTTCTCGGTAGTTTCTTGTATAATCTCTGGACCCGTAATCTGTCTATCCCCCACCTCACTCCAACAAATCGGAGACCTGCACTTTCTACCATAAAGTGCTTCAAACGGCGCCATCTCAATGCTTGAATGGTAGCTGTTGTTGTAGGAAAATTCTGCTAACGGTAGATGTCGATCCCAACTGTTTCCGAAATCAATAACACATGCTCGTAGCATGTCTTCAAGCGTTTGTATCGTCCTTTCGCTCTGCCCATCAGTTTGTGGATGATAGGCAGTACTCATGTCTAGACGAGTTCCTAATGCTTGCTGTAATGTCTGCCAAAATCTTGAAATAAATCTGCCATCCCTATCAGAGATAATAGAGATTGGTATTCCATGTCTGGAGATGACTTCCTTCAAATACAGTCGTGCTAACTTCTCCATCTTGTCATCTTCTCTTATTGGTAGGAAGTGTGCTGATTTGGTGAGACGATCAACTATTACCCAAATAGTATCAAAACCACTTGCAGTCCTTGGCAATTTAGTGATGAAATCCATGGTAATGTTTTCCCATTTCCATTCCGGGATTTCGGGTTGTTGAAGTAGACCTGATGGTTTCTGATGCTCAGCTTTGACCTTAGAACACGTCAAACATTCTCCTACGTATTTAGCAACATCGGCTTTCATACCCGGCCACCAAAAATGTTTCTTGAGATCCTTGTACATCTTCCCCGTTCCAGGATGTATTGAGTATCTGGTTTTATGAGCTTCTCTAAGTACCATTTCTCTCATATCTCCAAATTTTGGTACCCAAATCCTTTCAGCCCTATACCGGGTTCCGTCTTCCCGAATATTAAGATGCTTCTCCGATCCTTTGGGTATTTCATCCTTTAAATTTCCCTCTTTTAAAACTCCTTCTTGCGCCTCCTTTATTTGAGTAGTAATGTTATTATGAATCATTATATTCATAGATTTTACTCGAATGGGTTCTCTATCCTTCCTGCTCAAGGCATCGGCTACCACATTTGCCTTCCCCGGGTGGTAACGAATCTCAAAATCGTAATCATTCAATAATTCAATCCACCTACGCTGCCTCATATTCAGTTGTTTCTGATTAAATATGTGTTGAAGACTTTTGTGGTCGGTATATATAATACTTTTGACCCCATATAAGTAGTGCCTCCAAGTCTTTAATGCAAAAACAACTGCGCCTAATTCCAAATCATGCGTCGTATAATTTTGTTCGTGAATCTTCAATTGTCTAGACGCATAAGCAATCACCTTCGTTCGTTGCATTAATACACAACCGAGACCTTGCTTTGATGCGTCACAATAAATCACAAAATCATCATTCCCTTCAGGCAATGACAATATAGGTGCCGTAGTTAGCTTTTTCTTCAATAACTGAAACGCTTTCTCTTGTTCATCATTCCATTCAAATTTCTTCCCTTTATGCGTTAATGCAGTCAAGGGTTTTACTATTCTGGAAAAGTCTTGGATGAACCTTCTGTAGTAACCAGCTAGTCCTAAAAACTGGCGTATGTGTTTCGGAGTTTTCGGGGTTTCCCACTTTTCAACAGTTTCTATCTTTGCCGGATCCACCTTAATACCTTCTTTGTTCACTATGTGACCGAGGAATTGAACTTCTTCCAACCAAAATGCACACTTTGAAAACTTAGCGTACAATTCTTCCTTCCTCAATACTTCTAACACCTTTCTCAAATGTTCACCGTGTTCTTGGTCATTCTTTGAGTAAATAAGTATGTCATCAATGAAAACAATGACAGACTTGTCAAGGTATGGTCCACACACTCGGTTCATAAGGTCCATGAACACAGCTGGTGCATTAGTTAAACCAAACGGCATGACCATAAACTCGTAATGACCGTAACGTGTTCTGAAAGCAGTCTTTGGAATATCATCTTCTTTCACCCGCATTTGATGATACCCGGAACGTAAGTCAATCTTTGAATAAACAGACGAGCCTTGTAGTTGATCAAATAAGTCGTCGATTCTCGGTAGTGGGTAGCGGTTCTTGATGGTAAGTTTGTTCAACTCTCGGTAGTCGATACACAACCTGAATGTACCATCTTTCTTCTTGACAAACAGAACAGGAGCTCCCCACGGTGATGTGCTTGGTCGAATGAAACCACGCTCTAAAAGTTCTTGTAATTGGCTTTGCAGTTCTTTCATCTCGCTGGGTGCGAGTCTGTAAGGAGCACGAGCTATTGGTGTAGCTCCTGGTACAAGATCTATTTGAAATTCAACGGATCGATGTGGGGGTAATCCCGGTAATTCTTTCGGAAATACATCAGGAAATTCTTTTGCAATGGGAACATCATTGATGCTCTTTTCTTCAGTTTGTACTTTCTCGACGTGTGCTAGAACAGCATAGCAACCTTTTCTTATTAGTTTTTGTGCCTTCAAATTACTAATAAGATGTAGCTTCGTGTTGCCCTTTTCTCCGTACACCATTAAGGGTTTTCCTTTTTCTCGTATAATGCGAATTGCATTTTTGTAACAAACGATCTCCGCTTTCACTTCTTTCAACCAGTCCATACCGATTATCACATCAAAACTCCCTAACTCTACTGGTATCAAATCAATCTTAAATGTTTCGCTAACCAGTTTAATTTCTCGATTCCGACATATATTATCTGCTGAAATTAATTTACCATTTGCTAATTCGAGTAAAAATTTACTATCCAAAGGCGTCAATGGACAACTTAATTTAGCACAAAAATCTCTACTCATATAGCTTCTATCCGCACCCGAATCAAATAAAACGTAAGCAGATTTATTGTCAATAAGAAACGTACCCGTAACAAGCTCCGGGTCTTCCTGTGCCTCTACCGCATTAATATTGAAAACTCTTCCACGGCCTTGTCCATTCGTGTTCTCCTGGTTCGGGCAATTTCTAATAATGTGGCCTGGTTTTCCACATTTATAACAAACTACATTGGCATAACTTGCTCCGACACTACTTGCTCCACCATTACTCGTTCCGACACCATTTGTTCCTTTCGTTCTATTAACCCCTGGTCCGTAGACCTCACACTTCGCCGCGCTATGACCATTTCTTTTACACTTGTTGCAAAATTTGGTGCAGAACCCCGAGTGATTCTTTTCACACCTTTGGCATAGTTGCTTCTGATTGTTGTTGTTGTTGCGGTTATTATTGTTGTTGGGATGATTGTTGTAGTTGCTGTTGTTGTTGTTGTTGTTGTTGTTGGGCCGTTTGTTGTAGTTGCGATTGATGTTGCGATTATTGTTGTAATTGCTGTTGTTGTTGTATTGGTGATTCTTATCACCGTTTTCCTCCCACTTTCTTTTGACTTGCTTCACATTGGCCTCTTCAGCAGTCTGTTCTTTAATTCTTTCTTCAATCTGGTTCACTAGTTTGTGAGCCATTCTACATGCCTGTTGTATGGAGGCGGGCTCGTGTGAACTTATATCTTCTTGGATTCTTTCCGGTAATCCTTTCACAAACGCGTCGATCTTCTCTTCCTCATCTTCGAATGCTCCCGGACACAATAGGCACAATTCTGTGAATCGTCTTTCGTACGTGGTAATATCAAATCCTTGGGTTCGTAACCCTCTAAGTTCTGTCTTGAGCTTATTGACCTCGGTTCTGGGACGGTACTTCTCGTTCATCAAGTGCTTGAATGCTGACCACGGTAGTGCGTACGCATCATCTTGTCCCACTTGCTCTAGATAGGTATTCCACCATGTTAACGCAGAACCTGTGAAGGTATGCGTAGCGTACTTCACTTTGTCCTCTTCAGTACACTTACTTATGGCAAACACCGATTCAACCTTCTCGGTCCAACGTTTCAATCCGATCGGTCCTTCGGTTCCATCAAATTCCAAAGGTTTGCAGGCAGTGAATTCTTTGTAGGTGCATCCTACACGATTTCCTGTACTGCTAGATCCAAGGTTATTGTTGGTATGTAGCGCAGCCTGTACTGCGGCTATGTTTGAAGCTAGAAAAGTACGGAATTCCTCTTCATTCATATTCACGGTGTGTCGAGTAGTCGGTGCCATTTCCTTCAAAATAGTTAAATGGAACAAGTTAATCATACAGAATATTAAGAGTAGTTAATAGTATTTCGTAGCATAATATGAACTCATTTATAAAAGCTTTTTCTTCATATTAGCGTTTTATAAGTTTAAATTCGGGTAGTACCTACCCGTTAAGTTCATACTTAGTAGCTAATATACAATTCAACTACTACAATTCTATATGAAAAACTGATTGTAATAATATTTCGCGTTCAAACTTTTATACAATATTTTACAAACTTACAATACCGCTTATTTTACATAAAGCATGAAATATAGCACACAATAACTTTGATACAAGATAGTTGTGAAGACAATTCTAGCTAGTACACAAGTCGTTCGGCAAAGGCAATAAAGACACGTAATTCATACGTCCAGAAACAAGTCATGCATTCTGGTTTTACTAGGACTACTTCCCATCCTTGGTCTTGTGCAACATAACAGTTATGGCCGTTGATAAGACAGCGTGTTGTAACGTCATCAAAGGGACGAGGGTTACGTAATGTCCAACAGTCCCGTAATAATCTAAAAACCTCATTTCTTACCCCAATTACCGACTCCGTCACTTGTGGAAACGTTTTGTTTAATAGTTGTAGCCCGATGTTCTTGTTCTCACTTTGGTGAGAAGCGAACATTACTAATCCGTAAGCATAACATGCTTCTTTATGTTGCATGTTAGCCGCTTTTTCTAAATCACGAAGTCCAATATTCGGATATATTGAGTCAAAATAATTTCTTAACCCGTTGCGTAAAATAGCATTTGGGTTCCCCGCAATATATGCGTCAAAGTAAACACATCGTAACTTATGGGTTTCCCAATGTGATATCCCCCATCTTTCAAACGAAAGTCTCTTATAAACTAAGACATTCTTGGAACGTTCTTCGAATGTCTTACAAACTGATCTCGCCTTAAATAGTTGTGCCGAAGAATTCTGGCCGACTCTAGACAAGATTTCATCAATCATGTCTCCGGGTAGGTCTCTTAAAATATTGGGTTGTCTATCCATTTTGTGTTTTTAAACTGTAAAATAGACAAGAGTTAGTTTCATAAAAAAATACTTATTAATACAAGCAATTTTTACATATATCATAAAGCATAAGAACACTATATTACATATATTACACCACACGAATACAACTATCTTATTCCGACTCGCTCGTTTCTTCTTCTTCGGTTTTGGTTCGTTTTGCCAAGTTTCTAGGGATATATGATGTTCCCCTAATACGAGCCGTCGTTGTCCACATTGGTTTAGAAAAACCTGGTGGTTTAGAGGTTCCCGGGTCATTGTTACAACTTAAGGACTTCGGGGGTTGACGATACATATAAAGTTCATCGGGGTTGGAATTAGATTTCTCTATTTTTATGCCCTTTCCCTTATTATTTTCTTTTGCCTTTTTAAATTCAGTTGGGGTAATTTCTATAACATCATCGGAATTCTCGTCGGAATCCGATTCATCGGAGAATTGGTAATCCTCCCAATATTTTGCTTCCTTGGCGGAAACACCATTGACCATAATTAACTTTGGTCGGTTGGTTGAGGATTTTCTTTTACTTAACCGTTTTATTATTTCCCCCACCGGTTCTATTTCTTCATCCGGTTCCGATTCTTCTTCCGGTTCCGATTCTTCTTCCGGTTCCGACTCTTCTTCCGGTTCCTCTTCGGGAACTTGTGAATCAGTCCACAAATCATTCCAATTTACATTTGACTCTTCATTATTATTAGGTGAGTCAATGGGACTTGTTCTAGAGGTAGACATCTATCACATAATATCAAACACGTTAAGAGATTAATATATCACATAATATTCATATGTTAAAAATATATAGTTTCCAACAAAAATGTTAAGCAATCATTTTTAAAGAAAACACGGTCGAAGTCCAGACTCACTAATGCATCCTAACAAACTCGATAAGACACACTAATGCAAATTTTCTGGTTCTCTAAGACCAACGCTCGGATACCAACTGAAATGTCCCGTTCTTATTGATTAAAAACGTTCCATATTAATTGATTTCGTTGCGAGGTTTTGACCTCTATATGAGACGTTTTTCAAAGACTGCATTCATTTTTAAACAAACCATAACCTTTATTTCATCAATAAAGGTTTAAAAAGCTTTACGTAGATTATCAAATAATGATAATCTAAAATATCCTGTTTACACACGACCATTACATAATGGTTTACAATACAAATATGTTACAACAAAATAAGTTTCTTGAATGCAGTTTTTAGACAATATCATACAAGCATGGACTCCAAATCTTGTCCTTATTTAAGTATGCGACAGCGGAAGCTCTTAATAATCACCTGAGAATAAACATGCTTAAAACGTCAACAAAAATGTTGGTGAATTATAGGTTTAACCTATATATATCAAATCGTAACAATAGACCACAAGATTTCATATTTCAATACACATCCCATACATAGAGATAAAAATCATTCATATGGTGAACACCTGGTAACCGACAATAACAAGATGCATATATAAGAATATCCCCATCATTCCGGGACACCCTTCGGATATGATATAAATTTCGAAGTACTAAAGCATCCGGTACTTTGGATGGGGTTTGTTAGGCCCAATAGATCTATCTTTAGGATTCGCGTCAATTAGGGTGTCTGTTCCCTAATTCTTAGATTACCAGACTTAATAAAAAGGGGCATATTCAATTTCGATAATTCAACCATAGAATGTAGTTTCACGTACTTGTGTCTACTTTGTAAATCATTTATAAAACCTGCATGTATTCTCATCCCAAAAATATTAGATTTTAAAAGTGGGACTATAACTCACTTTCACAGATTTTTACTTCGTCGGGAAGTAAGACTTGGCCACTGGTTGATTCACGAACCTATAACAATATATACATATATATCAAAGTATGTTCAAAATATATTTACAACACTTTTAATATATTTTGATGTTTTAAGTTTATTAAGTCAGCTGTCCTCATTAGTAACCTACAACTAGTTGTCCACAGTTAGATGTACAGAAATAAATCGATAAATATTATCTTGAATCAATCCACGACCCAGTGTATACGTATCTCAGTATTGATCACAACTCAAACTATATATATTTTGGAATCAACCTCAACCCTGTATAGCTAACTCCAACATTCACATATAGAGTGTCTATGGTTGTTCCGAAATATATATAGATGTGTCGACATGATAGGTCGAAACATTGTATACGTGTCTATGGTATCTCAAGATTACATAATATATAATACAAGTTGATTAAGTTATGGTTGGAATAGATTTGTTACCAATTTTCACGTAGCTAAAATGAGAAAAATTATCCAATCTTGTTTTACCCATAACTTCTTCATTTTAAATCCGTTTTGAGTGAATCAAATTGCTATGGTTTCATATTGAACTCTATTTTATGAATCTAAACAAAAAAAGTATAGGTTTCTAGTCGGAAAAATAAGTTACAAGTCGTTTTTGTAAAGGTAGTCATTTCAGTCGAAAGAACGACGTCTAGATGACCATTTTAGAAAACATACTTCCACTTTGAGTTTAACCATAATTTTTGGATATAGTTTCATGTTCATAATAAAAATCATTTTCTCAGAATAACAACTTTTAAATCAAAGTTTATCATAGTTTTTAATTAACTAACCCAAAACAGCCCGCGGTGTTACTACGACGGCGTAAATCCGGTTTTACGGTGTTTTTCGTGTTTCCAGGTTTTAAATCATTAAGTTAGCATATCATATAGATATAGAACATGTGTTTAGTTGATTTTAAAAGTCAAGTTAGAAGGATTAACTTTTGTTTACGAACAAGTTTAGAATTAACTAAACTATGTTCTAGTGATTACAAGTTTAAACCTTCGAATAAGATAGCTTTATATGTATGAATCGAATGATGTTATGAACATCATTACTACCTTAAGTTCCTTGGATGAACCTACTGGAAAAGAGAAAAATGGATCTAACTTCAATGGATCCTAGGATGGCTCAAAGTTCTTGAAGCAAAATCATGACACGAAAACAAGTTCAAGTAAGATCATCACTTGAAATAAGATTGTTATAGTTATAGAAATTGAACCAAAGTTTGAATATGATTATTACCTTGTATTAGAATGATAACCTACTGTAAGAAACAAAGATTTCTTGAGGTTGGATGATCACCTTACAAGATTGGAAGTGAGCTAGCAAACTTGAAAGTATTCTTGATTTTATGAAACTAGAACTTTTGGAATTTATGAAGAACACTTAGAACTTGAAGATAGAACTTGAGAGAGTTCAATTAGATGAAGAAAATTGAAGAATGAAAGTGTTTGTAGGTGTTTTTGGTCATTGGTGTATGGATTAGATATAAAGGATATGTAATTTTGTTTTCATGTAAATAAGTCATGAATGATTACTCATATTTTTGTAATCTTATGAGATATTTCATGCTAGTTGCCAAATGATGGTTCCCACATGTGTTAGGTGACTCACATGGGCTGCTAAGAGCTGATCATTGGAGTGTATATACCAATAGTACATACATCTAAAAGCTGTGTATTGTACGAGTACGAATACGGGTGCATACGAGTAGAATTGTTGATGAAACTGAACGAGAATGTAATTGTAAGCATTTTTGTTAAGTAGAAGTATTTTGATAAGTGTATTGAAGTCTTTCAAAAGTGTATAAATACATATTAAAACACTACATGTATATACATTTTAACTGAGTCGTTAAGTCATCGTTAGTCGTTACATGTAAGTGTTGTTTTGAAACCTTTAGGTTAACGATCTTGTTAAATGTTGTTAACCCAATGTTTATAATAACAAAAGAGATTTTAAATTATTATATTATCATGATATTATGATGTACGAATATCTCTTAATATGATATATATACATTAAATGTCGTTACAACGATAAACGTTACATATATGTCTCGTTTCAAAATCATTAAGTTAGTAGTCTTGTTTTTACATATGTAGTTCATTGTTAATATAATTAATGATATGTTTACTTATCATAATATCATGTTAACTATATATATAACCATATATATGTCATCATATAGTTTTTTTACAAGTTTTAACGTTCGTGAATCACCGGTCAACTTGGGTGGTCAATTGTCTATATGAAACCTATTTCAATTAATCAAGTCTTAACAAGTTTGATTGCTTAACATGTTGGAAACATTTAATCATGTAAACATCAATCTCAATTAATATATATAAACATGGAAAAGTTCGGGTCACTACATGATTCAATTTCTATAACTATAACTATCTTAATTCGAGTAATAATCTTACTTGA
The DNA here is from genome assembly GCF_046630445.1 of Rutidosis leptorrhynchoides. Taxonomy (NCBI): domain Eukaryota; kingdom Viridiplantae; phylum Streptophyta; class Magnoliopsida; order Asterales; family Asteraceae; genus Rutidosis; species Rutidosis leptorrhynchoides. Next base: position 250,038,314 of record NC_092340.1, read on the forward strand.
ACTTGTTTTTGTGTCATGATTCTATTTCAAGAACTTCCATGCCATCAAAGATCCTTTGAAGCTCAAGTTATTTTTTTATCATTTCCAGTAGATTTACCTACTAAACTTGAGGTAGTAATGATGTTCATAACATCATTCGATTCATATATATAAAACTACCTTATTCGAAGGTGTAAACTTGTAATCACTAGAACATAGTTTAGTTAATTCTAAACTTGTTTGCAAACAAACGTTAATCCTTCTAACTTGACTTTTAAAATCAACTAAACACATGTTATATATCTATATGATATGCTAACTTAATGATTTAAAACCTGAAAACACGAAAAACACCGTAAAACCGGATATACGCCGTCGTAGTAACACCACGGGCTGTTTTGGGTTAGTTAATTAAAAACTATGATAAACTTTGATTTAAAAGTTGTTCTTATGGGAAAATGATTTTTCTTATGAACATGAAACTATATCCAAAAATCATGGTTAAACTCAAAGTGGAAGTATGTTTTCTAAAATGGTCATCTAGACGTCGTTCTTTCGACTGAAATGACTACCTTTACAAAAATGACTTGTAATCTGTATTTCCGAATATAAACTTATACTTTTTCTGTTCAGATTCATAAACTTAAATTCAATATGAAACCATAGCAACTTGAATCACTCAAAATGGATTTAAAACGAAGAAGTTATGGGTAAAATAAGATTGGATATTTTTGCTTGTTGTAACTACGTGAAAATTGGTAACAAATCTATATTAATCATATCCTAGCAAACTCATATTGTATTATACATGTATTCTAATATATTATGTAATCTTGAGATACCATAGACACGTATGCAAATGTTTTGACATATCATATCGACCCATGTATATATATTATTTGGAACAACCATAGACACTCTATATGCAGTAATGTTGGAGTTAGCTATACAGGGTTGAGGTTGATTCCAAAAATATATATACTTTGAGTTGTGATCTAGCCTGAGACATTTATACACTGGGTCATGGATTGATTCATGATAATATGTATTGATTTATTTCTGTACATCTAACTGCGGACAACTAGTTGTAGGTTACTAACGAGGACAGCTGACTTAATAAACTTAAAATAGTAAAACGTATTAAAAATGTTGTAAATATATTTTGAACATACTTTGATATATATGTACATATTTGTTATAGGATCGTGAATCGATCAGTGGTCAAGTCTTACTTCCCGACGAAGTAAAAATCTCTGAAAGTGAGTTATAGTCCCACTTTTAAAATCTAATATTTTGGGATGAGAATACATGCAGTTTTATAAATGTTTTACAAAATAGACACAAGTAAATGAAACTACATTATCTGGGTGAATGATCGAAGCCGAATATGCCCCTTTTTGCTTGGTAACCTAAGAATTAGTAAACCGATCTACTAATTGAAGCGAATCCTAAAGATAGATCTATTGGGACTAACGAACCCCATCCATGGTTGCGAATGCTTTAGTACTTCGATGTTGTTTTATCATGTCCGATGGATTTCCCGGAATGATAGGGGATATTCTTATATGCATCTTGTTAATGTCAGTTACCAGGTGTTCACCATATAAATAATTGTTATCTCTATGTATGGGATGTATATTGAAATATGAAATCTTGTGGTCTATTATTACAATTTGATAAATATATAGGTTAAACCTATAACTCACCAACATTTTTGTTAACGTTTAAAGCATGTTTATTCTCAGGTGATTATTAAGAGCTTCCGCTGTTGCATGCTAATATATGGACAAGATTTGGTGTCAGCATGCTTGTATAATATTGTTTAAAACTGTATTCGAGATTTATTTTGTTGTAACATATTAATATTGTAAACCAATATGTATTGGTAGTTTGTAAGTGTGATATTTTTAGATTATCAATTCTGGATAATCTAGGTGGTGTCTTTTTAACCTTGTCGATAAAATAAAGGTTATGGTTTGTTTTAAAAATGAATGCAGTCTTTGAAAAACGTCTCATATAGAGGTCAAAACCTCGCAACAAAATCAATTAATATGGAACGTTTATAATTGATATGAACGGGACATTTCAGATGAAGGGGTAATCTTATATATCAAGGTTATAATAAAGTTAATCCGAATGAAAAGTCGAAGTTGACTTGCTGAAGCTGTGACAAAATTGGCTAATTTGAAAAGAATTGAAATGATATTTTTGGTAATAACGATGCTAAAGGAGCTAGCACAGATACGTGTTAAACGTTTACTCATGTTCCGAGTGTTTTTCAGGTGCATAACTATTATGCATCAATCTTTTCTCCCGTAGATGAAGTGCGGTTGGTTCATCCTCTCGATTGAGGTGTTTTCAAGAATCATGAAAAGTTTGAACGCAGATTGTAATCGTCAAGTTACAAATGAGGTTTAAGATGAGATCAAGTGGCAAATTTGAAGAATTGTTTAGTTTCATATGTTAAAATCAATATTTTAATTCATTTTAATTGTCCAATTTTGGTAGTCCACAGTTTGTAGTCCACAGTTAGTAATTCAATAATTCATATACAGTTTAATATATAATATTCGAATTAATTAATACATATCGTGACCCGTATACATGTCTCAGACTCGATCACAACTCAAAGTATATATATTATGGTAGAATCAACCTCAACCCTGTATAGCTAACTCGATCATTACCGCGTATAGAGTGTCTATGGTTATTCTAAATAATATATGTAGATGCGTCGATATGATATGTCAAAACTTTGTATACGTGTCCCGATATTTAAAACGCGTAAATAACAGTATTTAAATGACGATAAATAAAGTGCGTAAAATAAATAACAGAAATTAAATGACGATAAATAAAATTGCGAGAATTAAAATTGCGATAAATAAAATGTAATCAGTTAGCTAGGAACAGTTAGCGTGGATTCTTAACAAAATTTTTCTCGTAGTTAATTTGTTTGTTTCTAACAAATTTTATTTTGTCCAGTGTTTTCTTCATTATGCCACTTGTTGGATTCTGATAAGTCAAAATCCAATATGAAATTGAGTGAAAATGGTTATTATGCGGTGAACGGATACGTATATCTGTGGATGTAAGTAGGATAGTAAATGACTGTTGAATCAGATTCGAAGAATGTACAGTGTAACTTATTAATGTGAAATCTAAATATTTCTCGGGTATTACCTACCCGTTAAAATATTCTCATCATTAACAGTTTGTACAATAGAGTTTTTAATTACAATCTTTATGAAAATATACTTTCATATATATTTTCTTCAGATGTAATCATGGATTTAATGAGTTAATATAATATTAATCTCATTTGATTTACCTTTAGAACTAGAATACATAATCTCTAAAACATTAGAGATTACATAGTCGCCATGTCGAACGAAGATAATATAGATAGAACGATACGTAGAACTATGATTATGCTCATGGTACAGAATGAGATGTTGAGACATGGATTGTTGATGGTACTGGTGCTATTACTGATGGTATTGTTGGTGCCGGTGTTGTTATTGAAGCTGGTAAATATTGCACCATATTCTCCAAATTGATTACTCGAGCGCGAAGTTCGTTGACTTCTTCTATTATTCCGGGATGATTGTCGGTCGGAACGAGCGGGTGAATAAGGTTTAGAATTTTAGATAGAATATAATCGTGGCGAGATACTCTGGAAATGAGTGTGAAAATGGTGTTTCGAATAGGTTCGCCGGTAAATGCTTCAGGTTCTTCGTCAAGAGGGGAATGTGGTGGATGAAAAGAATCGCCTTCTTTGCGTCTCCATCGGTTAAGTCATCTACTAACCCATCAGATGAATTGGGGATGGTTGATTGGTTGATTCATTCTGGTGACGCTGCCTCCGGAGCTTAGGTGAACATCCATGTCGGAATAGCTGTCGGGTTCCGAAGAACTTGAACTAGTGACGAGTCCCATTTCGTACTTCCGAATAAAGGACTTTTAATATGAAATGATTTTTAGCTATCCGAAGGTATTCTAATTACATAGAATATCTATATATATATATATAGAACAAAAGATTTCGTAGATTACACAGGAATTTACGACATATGTCAGGCAAATCTACAGTAACCGATACGCTAGGATATGAATTTATCTATACACTGTCTATGCAATAGAGGCAGTAAGACGTGTCTAGACTTTAAGGATGATAAGCAAATAATTTTCGACACTAAATGATAAGCAAAACTTTTGACATGCAGACACGGTCGAAGTCCAGACCCACTAATGCATCTAAACAACTATCAGTTAGACACACTAATGCAAGACCTGGTTCGCTAAGACCACCGCTCTGATACCAACTGAAAGGACCCATTCATATCGATTATAAATGATTCACAATAGTTGATCACATCGCGAGGTACTTGACCTCTATATGATACATTTTACAAACATTGCATTCGTTTTTAAAAGACAAACTTTCATTACATCGAAAGTTGACGGCATGCATACCATTTCATAATATATCCAACTATAAATGGCTTAATATTCTTGATGAATTCAACAACTCGAATACAACGTCTTTTGAAATATGTCCTGAATGATTCCAAGTAATATCTCTAAAATGAGCAAATTACACAGCGAAAGATTTCTTTCAAACCTGAGAATAAACATGCTTTCAAGTGTCAACCAAAAGGTTGGTGAGTTCATTATTTTATCATAACAATCATTTTCATTAATTTAATAGACCACAAGATTTTCATTTCATGTTTCATAAACATCATCTCATATCAGGCATTTTGCAAACTGCATAGAGATAAAAATCATTCATATGGTGAACACCTGGTAACCGACCTTAACAAGATGCATATAGAATATCCCCATCATTCCGGGACTCCATTCGAACATGATAAATTCGAAGTACTAAAGCATCTGGTACTTTGGATGTGGCTTGTTGGGCCCGATAGATCTATCTTTAGGATTCGCGTCAATTAGGGTGTATGTTCCCTAATTCTTAGATTACAAGACTAAAAAGGGGCATATTCGGTTTAATAATTAAACCATAGAATGTAGTTTCGATTACATGTGTCTATTTCGTAAAACAGTTATAAAAGCTGCGCATGTATTCTCAGTCCCAAAAATATATATTGCAAAAGCATTTAAAAAGGGAGCAAATGAAACTCACAATACTGTATTTTGTAGTAAAAATACATATGACGACATTGAACAAGTGTAGGGTTGGCCTTCGATTCACGAATCTATATCAGTTGTATATTCATTAATACATATTCTTGTAATCGAATTTATATATCTTTAGTTTTGTTTTAAGATTAATATTTATATATATATATATATATATATATATATATATATATATATATATATATATATATATATATATATACAATTTTATTAATACTTATCATATATTATAATGTTCATTTGACATATAATTTAATTAACGTTATATTAACATAGATGATATTATATTAGTTAAAATGTAATATTATGTAATATTAATATACTTATATAATAAATATATTTTTATAAAATTTTTCTTTGGTTTGAAAAGTATTTATGATAATGGTACTAGAATAAGGATATTAATAGTTATAGTACTAATGATAATGATAATGATAATAATAATAATAGCTTCAGTAAAGATGACAATTTTGAAAATAATGATAAGATAAAATGATAGTTTTCATAAAGATAATATTTTTAACAATAGTAGTACTTTTAATAAACATGATACTTTTTAATAGAAATTTAACTAATCATATTACTACTAATACTAATATTAATGTTAAATGATAATCCTAATACTAACTATTAATAATAACGGTACTTAGTACTAGGACTAATTTTAATGATAACCAGTGGATAATTTTTAGTAAAAATGACCATAGTAATAATAATTTTTAATAATAACAATACTAATAACGATAATATTACTAGTAATAATACAATAATAATAATAATAATAATAATAATAATAATAATATTAGAAATGATAATACTACTAGTTTTTCTTTCCTAAATGATAATAATAATAATAATAATAATAATGATAATATCGTAATTTATATTAATGAAGTTAATGATATCAATAATAATAACTAATAAAATGATCATAGTTAATAATATAACAATAATAATAACAATTAATAAAAAAAATAATAATAATAACAAAAATAATAATACTAATATGAGTACTAATAATAATAATAATAATGATAACAATAATAATAGTAATAATATTAATAATAATAATAGTAATAATAATAATAATGGTAATGAAAACTACCTCATGTTAATCGGATTAAAAAAAATTGGCTCAGCCGGGTCTCGAACCCGAGACCTCTCAAATAACGCTAACACCGTAAACCATTGCTCTGTGACTGTCTTTCTGTTATAAACCCAAACGAATTTATTATAACCCATTTGTTATTCTGGTTCCTTTTCATCTTCTTAAAAACAAACTTCAATCGATCCATAACCTTTCTATCTTCAATTGAATTGTTGGATTTATAATATGTACTTGAAACAGACTCTTTCTTTAAAAGTGTTTGGATTAAATTAGCAAACAAAAAATAAAATAACCCATTTGTAAAACTGCTGCTGTAGTCGCAAGCATAATCAAAAACTAAAACTTCAATCTTGGCTTTGAGAACGTTTTAGACCCATGTTTCTAAATGAAAATATTTTTAAATCACTTCTATAATCTTTCTGAAGCCTCAATTGAAACAGAAACATTAACATGAATAAGAATTTTACGAAGAACAAACAGGTTGACTTTTTGAAAACAAACTTTGACTCTAAAATTCGTGATCAATATAAGGAATTGAAAGTTGAAACTTGGCAGATAGTTTAAAGACACGATTACTAACATATCTGCATTAACACATTTTGATATTGGATTCGTTTTTGGGCTATTGAGTTTTACACTCAAGAACAGAGATGTATAGTAAAAATATATATATATAATTCTGTTTAATTTATAAGATAAAGAGATGTAATTGATATAAGATATTCGTAGAAAATATTTGAATGGATTTTTGGTTCCCTAACATAATTGAATGGATTTGATTTATAGACTTGAAATATTCGTTCCAGTAAACAAAAGTAAAAGCTGATAACGATGGGCAACTGACTTTGTATTTATCTGTTTACTTTCTTCTCATTTGTCTATAATACACCAATTCTTTTGTCTGCGGATCGTGGTTGAGTTGGACAGCTAACAAATTGAAGACAATATTACATCGACAACTAGTACCAATTTGCAACAGAACAAGAAGGAAAATAACAACGAATATAATTCTGTAAATTAGTTCGTACGATTCAAAGACTTTATCATCATATAAATAATTTAAATGTGTCTGTAATATATAACAGAATACGTATTGGATATAGGTATATAACTGTATTATAGGTGTATATGTATTAGTTTATACATATAGTCGTATTATATATATATTTATGTATTTAGGTATGTTCATTTATTTATCTATTTTTTATATGTAATTATATATAAATAACTGAAATTTATATATGCATTTGTATTTATATATAACAGTATTTGTAATCATATATCTGTATCTATATTATTTGTGTACATAAATAATTTTATCATTTAATAAATATTACTATAATAGTAATAATACTATTAATATTAATAATAATAATAATAATTAATAATACAGATAATAAAAATGGTAATAATAATAATATTATTTATGATAATAATAATAATATTTTATCCTATTTATAATAATAATGATAACTATAATGATTTTTAATAATATTGGGAATAATAATTTTGAAATTAATGATAATAGTTATAATAATGACTAAATCATTAATTTTTATTAAGTATAATAATAATGATATTAATGATGATAACAACAATTTTTGGTAACAATTTAAATGTATAACCTTTCATATGTATATACATTATATATAGTTATACTAATAATACTGATATTAAGATTAATACTAATTATACCAAAATAATATTAGTATAATAACTATATTTCGATTTGTTTACATAACCATCGATCGTTGCAATCGTTTACTAAATGAATCCGAAACCAAATATATATACATTCAATATACTTATATATATATATATATATATATATATATATATATATATATATATATATATATATATATATATATATATATATATATATATATATATATATATATATATATATATATATATATATATATAGTAAATACTAATTATATTTTTAAACCAATAAAATTATTGTTATAATATATTTACAAATAATATTCATATACACATAAATGTTCGTGAATCATCGAGCACGGTCAAAGGGTAATTGATTACATGAATGAAATTTCAAAATTTTTTAGATTAAACTTTACAAACTTTGCTTATCGTGTCGAAATTATATAGAGATTAAGTTTAAATTTGATCGGAAATTTCCGGGTCATCACAAACATCAACATCATACGCACCATAGATACCAAGGAGTACCAACGACAATGAACGATGAAGTATTGATCCATAACTTCATTGAAGAAATATTCTGCGAAGAATATGTGGTTTCTAAAAGTCTTAGAGGTTACTTATTCTAGCTCAAACCGAAAAGAAAATGAGTTAATATCATATTAACTCATTAAATCCATGATTACATCTGAAGAAAATATATATGTACATATGATTTTATAAAGATTGTAATTAAAAATTCTTTTGTACAAACTGTTAATGGTGAAAATATTTTAACGGGTAGGTAATACTTGAGGAATATTTAAGATTTCACATAAATAAGTTACACTGTACACTCTTCGAATATGATGCAACAGTCAATTACTATCCTACTTACATCCACAGATATACGAATCCGTTCACCACAGAATAACCATTTTCATTCAATTTCATATTTGGATTTTGACTTATCAGAAACCAACAAGTGGTATAATGAAGAAAACACTGGACAAAATAAAACTTGTTAGAAACAAACAAATTAATTACGAGAAAATTTTTGTTAAGAATCCACGCTAACTGTTCCTAGCTAACTGTTCCTAGCTAACTAATTACATTTTATTTATCGCAATTTAATTATCGCAATTTATATTCTCGCAATTTTATTTATCGTCATTTAATTTCTGTTATTTATTTTACACACTTTAAATATCGGGACACGTATACAAGGTTTTGACATATCATATCGATGCATCTATATATATTATTTAGAATAACCATAGACAATCTATATGCGGTAATGCTTGATTCTATAATAATATATATACTTTGAGTTGTGATCGAGTCTGAGACATGTATACAATGGGTCACGATACGTAAAAATTAATTCGAATATTATATATTAAATTATATATGAATTATTGAACTACTAACTGTGGACTACCAACATTGGACAATTAAAATGAATTAAAATATTGATTATAACATATGAAACTAAACATTTCTTCAAGTTTATCACTTGATTTCATCTTAAACCTTGTTTGTATCTTGACAATTACAATCTGCGTTCAAACCTTTTATGATACTTGAAAATACCTCAATCGAGAGGATGAACCAACCGCACTTCATCTACGGAAGAAAAGATTTATGCATTTAGTTATGCACCTAAAAAACTCTCGAAACCTTAGTACACGTTTAACACGTATCTATGCTAGCTCCTCTGGCGTTGTTATTATAAAAAATAACTTTACAATCTCTCTCCAAATTAGCCAATTTTGTCACAGCTTCAACAAAATCCATTTCGACTTTTCATTCAAATAAACTCTATTATAACTTTGATGTATAAGTTCGCCCTTCGTTGTCGTTAGTGGAGAAACCATTTATATTCCATCACATTAGTAGTAAACTTGCCAGCAACATTCACTACTCATTGGATTAAATCACTTCGAAAAACCATTATATCTATTCAATAAAACCCTATCATATACTCATCCGTATCTTATAACGAGAATTGCCATACCAGTTACCGAGAACTAGCAATCAGTATTTTTAAATCTCGCAGCATTTCTACATCAACAGTTACATGTATACATATAACATTTATCTTTTAGAATTATGATCTCCCGTTCTGAAATTCTGAAAAGCACCCAGTCTACGAATCAAAACTCAAAAATGTTGAAAAAGCTGAATGAAGCAGCAAAAACTGTAAACAACCTTAACAGTCGAAAGTTTGATGCTAAATAATAGTGGCTAAAAAAGCTCAAAAGATGAGAAAATTGGTACTGAAAGACGAATTGAGCCAACCATGAAAGAGACAAAGGTCAAATACAAAGACTAAACAATGTATTTAAAGAATCCTAATGATTCTGTCTCTGATGAAATCTTTAGCGAATACCTAATTCCTTAATCGCTCTAAATCATCGTGAATGAATTTCTTCATCACAATATGATTCTGAAATTCTAAGATATCATCGTATCTTTCTTTATTAATATCCTCAATATTTCTGAAAATATCTTCATAAATATTCTCGTCCGATATTAATTATCTCTCTGCGCTATCTGTGTTATATCATAAAAGGAAACTGTTTTAGTTTCTATATTCTGTAAACCTTCGAATTTAAAATATGAATGTTATTGAAGTAGTGTTGGGAACTGAAGCATGAGTTAGTATAATATAATGATACTTGATCAATGTGATTATATTACAGTAAGTCATGCTGAGTTTCTAAATGGAACGTGATGATTCACAGACCATACCGTCATCATGTGCTATGTTACACAACTCTTGTATTCTATTTAACCTCTAGACATATCAAGAAAATATTTTTCTTGATGATTCGGTCTTTTCCAGGATATTCTGGTAATTTGACAAATCAAGATCGTGCCATTATAATTTCCTTCTTAGAACATTAACTATGTTCATTCTGAACTTCATATCTACAAATTCTGGACCATTATTGAGACGACCCGTCCTAATCCATAAGGACGAATACAATAACATATGATTTCATCGTGAGGTATTTGACCTCTATATGATACATTTTACAAACATTGCATTCGTTTTTAAAAGACAAACTTCCAATACATCGAAAGTTGACAGATATGCATATCCTTTCATAATATATCCAAACTATGAAAGACTTAATATTAATCTTGATGAACTCAACGACTCGAATGCAACGTCTTTTGAAATATGTCATGAATGACTCCAAGTGATATCTCTAAAATGAGCAACTGCACAGCGGAAGATTTCTTTTAAACCTGAGAATTAACATGCTTTCAAGTGTCAACCAAAAGGTTGGTGAGTTCATTAGTTTATCATAAACATTCATTTCATCATTTTAATAGACCACAAGATTTTCATTTCCATTTCTCATAAATATACGTCCCATGCATAGAGACAAAAAAATAATCATTCATATGGTGAACACCTGGTAACCGACATTAACAAGATGCATATAAGAATGTCCCCTATCATTCCGGGAAATCCTTATAAAAACAACATCGAAGTACTAAAGCATCTGGTACTTTGGATGGGGTTCGTTAGGCCCAATAGATCTATCTTTAGGATTCGCGTCAATTAGTAGATCAGTTTACTAATTCTTAGGTTACCAAGCAAAAGGGGCATATTCAGCTTCGATCATTCAACCATATAATGTAGTTTCGATTACTTGTATCTATTTCGTAAAACATTTATAAAATTTTTGCATGTATTCTCAGCCCAAAAATATAAAGGGTAAAAAGGCAAATGAAACTCACAGTACTGTATTTTGTAGTAAAAATACATATGACAACATTGAACAATGCAAGGTTGACCTCGGATTCACGAACCTATATCATTTATATATATTAATATATATAATCGTAATTGGACAAGTTTATATATATATAATTTATGAAGTATATCATTTTTATATTAATAATATATATGTTTCATACATTCATTCTGTATATAAAATATTGATGTTGTTATGTTATGTGTATTAAATATATCATTTGTTTTATAATAGTAATTATAATAATATTATCATAATATTAACAATGGTAAAAATAATAATAATAATAATAATAATAATAATAATAATAATACTTAATATTGCTAATAAAGGTAATAATTTTAATAATAATTATATTAATGATAATAATGGTGATATTAATAATAATACTTGTAAAAATATTAATTTTACTGTTAATGACAGTTATGATACTGATTTTAGAAATTACATAATAATATTACTCATGACAATATAAATAATAATGCTTATGTTAATATTAACAATTTTATTATTTACAAAAAGATACTAATACTAGTATTTATGAAACTAATAATAATTGTATTATATTCATAATGCTAATAATAATAAACCTTCTCATCATAATAATAATATTAAAGTTTTAAAATTAATAATAGTATCATAAGTAATACTCATAATAATAATAATAATAATAATAATAATAATAATAATAATAATAATAATAATAATAATAATAATAATAATAATAATAATAGATATAATACATATTTTTATGATAATAATAATAAATACAATTATGATACCTATAATAATAATTATAATACTAATAATAACAATAACAATAATAGTTACAATAATAATAATACTAATAAACATAATAATAATTAATAATAATAATGATAGTAATAAAATAAAAGTGTATACCCTCTCCAAGCTTTTTTTATAAAAAGAAATGCACCAGACGAGGCTCGAACCCGCGACCTCTTGAAACCCCAACACAAGCTTAACCATCTGTCTGTCTATGATCTTCCTGACTTAAATGATACCTGATTTCTTGTAATTCTTATTTCTATGCTTATTTCTTCTTCAAAATAATAGGAAAAAAGTAGGTCGCGACCTTGAATCGAACCCAAGACCTCCCGTTTCCTTGCCACTCGCCCAACCATTCCTCTGTTACTTAATTTCTATTTTAATTCTTAAATTAAATCCTTTATATTTTCATCTTATCATCATCATACATCCTCATTGAATTCGACAGAACATATATATATGATTATTCTGGCCCAACAACAAAACTGGATCTCGGCCCAACCTGACAATACCAGCCCAACAAATTAAATTCACAGCCCAATCTATTGAATAAAGTAAGCCCAACATCAAGTTAATAAATTGTTCGATGGGTTTGGGGAGTGAGCCTCATTCGGTAACAGAAGGAAAACAACTTGGACACCATATGTCATCATGGTCGGCCACAAAGAAATAATAAAAAAAATATCGGCAGAAGGGTATAAAAAAATACGCTATCAATTATCTTCATAGGTTATTAACCTCATAAAATCCTAATCATTATTTCTAATCATTATCATCATCGACTTCACAATCAATCATTCACATACCGTCCTCATCGTGATTTCATGTATCATACTTCGTGGGTTTCAACTTGTAACAGAATTTAACGATGGAAGAAGATGGATTGCAGAACGAGGAGTAGCAACAAAGATTGTGGTGTTGGTTGATGATTGTTTTCCAACGTAAACCAGAGAAGGAATAGATGGTGATTTAAGGTGGTCCGGTGGGTTTGCATCGCAAAGAAATAGAAGAAAGTGATGATGGTGTATGGTGATTTGCAGGTTGTTCTATAATGGGTGTTTGGGTCATTTAGATCAGAAAGTAGATGCATCAAGTATTGATGATGGTGGTGTTTTGTTACGGTTTAGATGGTGGTCTTGAAGGTGTCGGTTATACTCGGTAATTAAGAAAGAAGAAACGTACACAGGTTAATCGATGAATACGTTAAGTAGAGAGATGGCGGTTTATAGTGTGGTTATTGGTGTTGAGTGGCGGTTCAACGGTGATCGAGTGATGGTGGTTTTAAAACAAAAACATTTGCAGTAGCAATAATAATATACATGGGTGTTGATATTGATCAGAAACAGAAAAACTGAAAATGTTTGGTGGAGTGGTTTAGATGGTTAAATGGTTTAAAGATGGTTGTAAATGGTGGTTTGTGAAGATTTGATGTGGGTTTTCGAGAAGAAAAAGATCACAAAGGTGGTAGTGATGGGTTATGGTGGTTCTTGGTGTTATTCGAAAATAGACACAAAAGAGAGCATTCTTGAGTGATGTTCTCGAGTGGGTTTAACCATGGTGACTAAGGTGTTCTCGGATAGAATTGGAATTAGGGAAAAGATATCATGCTGTGTTAAATGAGGAAGAATAAGAGTTATGTGAAGTACTGAAGTGGGTTTCCTTTTTACAGTATATATAATATATATATATAGATTAGATTTTTAGATTATAATTATATTATATTATAATATAATCTATCAAGTATGAATTTCAATGTTAAAACAATAATCCCAATTTCATATTCATATTTCATATTAAACGTGCACGCACAGTAATATAATTAAAATTCTCGTGAAGCTTATTTGTTGGTATGCTACCGACAGTTTTAGTTCACATATTATTTCGGGGTCCGTTGATAATCAGTAGCGGGTAAAAGTGTTAAGAAAAATCCCATATTTTTAAATTAACTATATTTATTTATTTTTGTCATTATGGTATAAAATTCGATCATTATTTATTAAATAAAAATTACATTAATTATTCACTCCCAACCCCAGGTAAAATATAAAAAGTTTTAAAACTTAACAAATAGTTACTAAATACATTTTTAATAACCCTAAAATTTATAGAACTCATTTTTGTATCACCGTTTATTTTAAAAATACATAAGTTTGAATTTAACTTGCTTAATATCAATCAAAACATCAAACGAGTATTACAAGCATTTAATATTTATTTTTAATATACATTATTTATATATAGAAATATATTTTATATAATAATTATTATAATATCCTATCTTTATTTTATTAATTTTTAATAACAACAACATATAATACTTCAAATTATACTTCGAATTATTATTTATATATACATACACACATATCTATCTACGCTTAATTGTTTCGTGAATCGTCGAGAGTAGTCGAAGGTCAAATGAATATATGAACATCGTTTCAAATTTTTTTTTAGACTCAACATTACATACTTTGCTTATCGTGTCAGAAACATATAAATATTAAGTTTAAATTTGGTTGGAAATTCCCGGGTCGTCACAGTACCTACCCGTTAAAGAAATTTCATCTCGAAATTTGAGTGAAGTGGTCATGGTTGACAATAGAAATGTTTCATGACAAATATGAGTTGATGAATAGAGTTTTATCATTATTGATTAATACAGATAAAACAATTCGATTATTCGAAGCGTATGAGTGAAGTTATCACAAAAGAGTGAATTGAATTAAGTAGAGGTTCGACTTAACTTTTGATGTAGTCACAGTTGATTTCTGGAATGCAAGGGATTTAAAGAAAATCTTCAAAATCTACAAGATATGGTTCTTCGGTGAATAAGAAAATTAGAATCTCTATAATTAAATACGGTGATCTGCCTCGACTACTCTGTCTGATAATTCCATTATAAATTAAACTCTTCCGTCCCATTATTCTCACCATTCCTATACCTTCTTTCTTAGTTCATACATCCAATAGATTGTGAAAATGCTTAATCCAGTTCTAATACTTGATATTTGCCTAATTATCATTTCCGTCATCCTTCTTTCCAATCTTCTGCCAGAGAAATCTGTTTACTTCTACTATTACCTTGGGTGATACTATTCTTAATTATACCGTGTCTTTATATTGCTATTCTTATTAATATCCATAGTTTGTGACCTCCGTATTGTTATTGGGTTTTATATTTTCTCTTATATTTTAGAGCTATTTGCCTTTTTATTCTCTTCTCGACCTATAGTAAAGCGAGTAACGGTCCAGAATTCGTAAGTATGGAATTTCGAATGAACATGACTGATGTTCAAAGAGAGAGATTGTAATACCATAATCTTGATTGGTTAAATTACCAAAATTTAAGAGAAAAGATAGAATTATCAGGAAGATATATTCTTGATATGTTTAGAGGTTAGGTAGAATGTAAGAGTCGTGTACATGGCACATAACGATGTTAGGGTCTGTGAATCATCAAGTTCCATTAGCAAATCAGCATGACTTAATGTAATATAATCATGTTGATCAAGTGTCATTATATTATACTAACTCATGCTTCAGTTCCCAACACTACTTCAATATCATTCATAATTCAAATTTGAATTTTTCAGAATTTTAGAAACCAAAACAGTTTCTTTTATGATATAACACGGATAGTGTAACACCCCAGCTTAACATGACCACAATATTGTCCGCTTTGCCCGCAGGCGCACGGCTTTTTCTTGGCGACCACACACGAGAAGCACTTTCCCAGGAGGTCACCCATCCTGGTAGTGCTCTCGCACGAGCACGCTTAACCACAACGTACTCGCACTTCTACTCAGCCTGTGATCCCAAAACGCGTTGTGTCATTTAAGCGTGAGTATTACCTTATAATCCCATGATCACTCATGTCTGTGGGCGATGTGGGATTTGCCTAGGGTGTTACATTCACCCCCCCTCAGGGACTCATCGTCCTCGATGAGGTTTGCCCCACCACCCCCAACGGCACATGAGTGGCTCTGATACCATTCTGTAACACCCCAGCTTAACATGACCACAATATTGTCCGCTTTGCCCGCAGGCGCACGGCTTTTTCTTGGCGACCACACACGAGAAGCACTTTCCCAGGAGGTCACCCATCCTGGTAGTGCTCTCGCACGAGCACGCTTAACCACAACGTACTCGCACTTCTACTCAGCCTGTGATCCCAAAACGCGTTGTGTCATTTAAGCGTGAGTATTACCTTATAATCCCATGATCACTCATGTCTGTGGGCGATGTGGGATTTGCCTAGGGTGTTACAGATAGAGCGGAGAGATAATTAATATTGGACAAGAATATTTATGAAGATATCTTCAGAAATATTGAGGATATTAATAAAGAAAGATACGATGATATCTTAGAATTTTATAATCAAATTGTGATGAAGAAATTCATTCACGATGATTTAGAGCGATTAACGAGTAAGGTATTTGAATAAAGATTTCATCAGAATCAGAATCATCAGGATTCTTTATGTACAAGTTTAGTCTTTGTGATTTGTCCATAGCCTCCTTCATGGTTTTCTCAATCCGTTTTCCAGTTCCAACTTTTCTGAGCTTTGCCAACATGCTATTCTTTATCATCAAACTTTCGACTGTTAAAGTCGTTTACAGTTTTTGTTGCTTCATTCAACTTTTAAACATTCAGAGTATTGGTTCATAGACTAGGTGCTTTTCAGAATTTCAGAACGGAAGATCGTAATTCTAAGAGATAATTGTTATATGTACACATATAACTGTTGATGTAGACATGCTGCGAGATTCAAATACTTATTGCTGTTTCTCAGTAATTGGTATGACAATCCTCGTTACAAGATACAAATGAGTAAATGATGGGGTTTCGGTAAATATAATGATTCTTCGGAAGGTCAAAGATCAGTGAAGTTGTGAATAAGTTTATTGCTAATGTGGTGGAACATGAAAGGTTCTCCGATAACAAAAGGGTAATCATATATATCAAGATTATGATAAGGCTACTCCGAATGAAAAATCGAAGTTGTCTTGCTGGAGCTGTGATAGAATTTGCTACTTTGAAAAGGAATTGCAAAGTTATTTTTGCTAACAAATGCCAAAGGATCTGACACAGATATGTGTTGAATTATGACTTTGGTTTCGAGAGCTTTTTAAGTACATAACTGTGGGTAATATGTGGTTGGATCATCACCTCGATTGCTCATTATTTGAAGTGTCTTCAGAAATTTTCGAAGGGTTTGAACACAGATTGTAATCGTTAATATACATTTGATGTTTTAACACAGTTTTGAAGTCAAAGTATAGCTTTGAAAGATGTAAGAATCTAAAAGTGATGGTACCTGTTATATCTCGAATTGAATTCTGAGGTTTCAAAATCAGAATATGTAATTGAGTTTGAATGAGTATGGTTTTTTTGATTTCTATGAAAAAATGTATATTATTGTGAAAGTAGGAAGTATAGTTGATAATTTACTTAATCAGATTCGAAGAATGTAACATATTAATTGTGAATATATATATATATCTCTCGGGTATTACCTACCCGTTAAAAAAAAAATTCAAAATTAATATTTTATACAAAAGAATTTTATTACAGTCTTTATGAAAATATATATGTATATATTCTCTTCAGATGTAACATAAATTTTAATGAGTTAATACTAAATTAAAATCATTCAATTTACGGTTGAAACTAGAATTGAATAATCCCTTGAAGGCTTTAGAGATTACATAAGTATTTCTTCAATAATATTGAAATTATGAATCAATACTTCGTTATTTATTGAGGCGTGATGTTGGTTTTTGTTAAATTCTTGTGAACTTCGCAAAGTACGAATGATGTTATCTGAAAAGTTTCGGTTACATCGATGATGAAAGTGTAAAATCAAATATATACTTGATTTATTAGGAATTGGAATTTGTTGAATTGAGACAGAGATTGTAGTTAACGATGGTTAAGTTACGGGCGAAGGACGTACATTATTGCATATTTGTAATTTGAATTAACCGAGTAGTTAAGATTCACACACAATAGCTTAGCAGAAAGATTTATTTTTATTTCAAAATATATATATATATATATATATATATATATATATATATATATATATATATATATATATATATATATATATATATATATAATATACATATAATTTCTTCAGAGGGAATGAGTTAATTCTTCATAACTCGTTGATATAATATACACGTTATTGATTCGTAATGATGTCCACAGTGATTCTTGAACTGACGGGGTTTGTGATGTTATAGGTGTTGTTGATTCTGATGTTGACTGTACCGACGATGCTGGTGACGCTGACGGTACTGTTGATGCTGTTGGTAAAACAAGTTTAGCTTGTTAATCACACACCATTTTTGTCAGGGTTTCTACTCTTCCTTCTATCATTTTGGTTCGCTTAACTGATTCATGGTTAGGGCTAGATTAGATAATCTCTAAGACTTTAGAGATTACATAATCGCCACAGAATGTTTCTCTAATAAAGTTATGAATTAATACTTCGTCAGTTATTGTTGTTGGTACTCCTTGGTATCTATGGTGCGTATGATGTTGATGCTCGTGGGACAGATTGTGAAGTTGAGATTTACGACTCGGTTGTGGTTGGAGGTGGTAATGGTACAATTGGTGTTGATGATGGTGGTACTGGTTATGCTGCTGGTGCTACTGCTGGGGTTTGTAATCTTTGCACCATATTCTCCAAAGCCACTACCTGAGCGCGAAGCTCGTTGACTTCTTCTATTACACCGGGGTGATTGTCGGTTCGGACAAGCGGATAAATAAAATCTAGAATTTGATGTAGTATATAATTGTGACGAGATACTCTGGAAATGAGAGAGAAAATGGTGTTTCGGATTGGTTCGCCGGTAAGTGCTTCAGGTTCTTCGTCAAGAGGACAATGTGGTGGATGGAAAGGATCACCTTCTTCTTGTCTCCAATGATTGAGGAGGCTACGAACCCATCCCCAATTCATCTAGAATAGATGATGGCTGATTGGTTGATCCATTCCGGTCACACTGCTTTCGGAGCTGGAGTGGGATTCCATTTCGAAATCCGAGTGACTTGAACTGATGACAAATTCCATTTCGTACGATTGGATAAAGGATTTTTCGATATAAAATGATTTTCCGGTTATCGGATGGTATTCTATTTACATAGGATATCTATATATATAGATCAAAAGATTTCGTAGATTACGGAGGAATTTGCGGGATGTGTCAGGCAAAGTTTAAAGTAACAGATATAATAAGATATTATTTAGCAGATACGCTAAGATATGAATTTTGTCTATACACTACTCATGCAATTAATGTAGCAAGACGTGTCTAGACTAATAATGATAAACGGGTAATTTTATAAGGATGATAAGCAGATGATTTCCGACTAGAAATGATAAGCAAAACTTTTGATATGCAGACACGGTCGAAGTCCAGACTCACTAATGCATCCTAACGACTTATCAGTTAGACACACTAATGCAGACCTGGTTCGCTAAGACCACCGCTCTGATACCACATAAGACGACCCGTCCTAATCCATAAGCACGAATACAATAACATATGATTTCATAGCGAGGTATTTGACCTCAATATGATACATTTTACAAAAATTGCATTCGTTTTTAAAAGACAAACTTCCAATACATCGAAAATTGACAGATATGCATATCCTTTCATAATATATCCAAAGTATGAAACACTTAATATTAATCTTGATGAACTCAACGACTCGAATGCAACATCTTTTGAAATATGTCATGAATGACTCCAAGTGATATCTCTAAAATGAACAAATGCACAGCGGAAGATTTCTTTCAAACCTGAGAATAAACATGCTTTCAAGTGTCAACCAAAAGGTTGGTGAGTTCATTAGTTTATCATAAACATTCATTTCATCATTTTAATAGACCACAAGATTTTCATTTCCATTTCTCATAAATATACGTCCCATGCATAGAGACAAAAAATAATCATTCATATGGTGAACACCTGGTAACCGACATTAACAAGATGCATATAAGAATATCCCCTATCATTCCGGGAAATCCTTCGGACATGATAAAAAAAACATCGAAGTACTAAAGCATCCGGTACTTTGGATGGGGTTCGTTAGGCCCAATAGATCTATCTTTAGGATTCGCGTCAATTAGTAGATTGGTTTACTAATTCTTTGGTTACCAAGCAAAAGGGGCATATTCGGCTTCGATCATTCAACCATATAATGTAGTTTCGATTACTTGTGTCTATTTTGTAAAACATTTATAAAATTTTTGCATGTATTCTCAGCCCAAAAATATAAAGGGTAAAAAGGCAAATGAAACTCACAGTATTGTATTTTGTAGTAAAAATACATATGACGACATTGAACAATGCAAGGTTGACCTCGGATTCACGAACCTATATCATTTATTAATATATTAATAATATATATGTTTCATACATTCATTCTGTATATAAAATATTGATGTTGTTATGTTATGTGTATTAAATATATCATTTGTTTTAAAATAGTAATTATAATAATATTATCATAATATTAACAATGGTAAAAATAATAATAATAATACTTAATATTACTAATAAAGGTAATAATTTTAATAATAATTATATTAATGATAATAATGGTGATATTAATAATAATACTTGTAAAAATATTAATTTTACTGTTAATGACAGTTATGATACTGATTTTAGAAATTACATAATAATATTACTCATGACAATATAAATAATAATGCTTATGTTAATATTAACAATTTTATTATTTACAAAAAGATACTAATACTAGTATTTATGAAACTAATAATAATTGTATTATATTCATAATGATAATAATAATAAACCTTCTCATCATAATAATAATATTAAAGTTTTAAAATTAATAATAGTATCATAAGTAATACTCATAATAATAATAATAATAATAATAATAATAATAATAATAATAATAATAATAATAATAATAATAATAATAATAATAATAATAATAATACATATAATACATATTTTTATGATAATAATAATAAATACAATTATGATACCTATAATAATAATTATAATACTAATAATAACAACAACAATAATAGTCACAATAATAACAATACTATAAACATAATAATAATTAATAATAATAATGATAGTAATAAAATAAAAGTGTATACCCTCTCCAAGCTTTTTTCTAAAAAGAAATGCACGAGACGAGGCTCGAACCCGCGACCTCTCGAAACCCCAACATAGGCTTAACCATCTGTCTGTCTATGATCTTTCTGACTTAAATGATACCCGATTTCTTATAATTCTTATTTCTCTACTTATTTCTTCTTCAAAATAATAGGAAAAAAAATATGTCGCGGCCTTGAATCGAACCCAAGACCTCCCGTTTCCTTGCCACTCGCCCAACCATTCCTCTGTTACTTAATTTCTATTTTAATTCTTAAATTAAATCCTTTATATTTTCATCTTATCATCATCATCATACATCCTCATTAAACTCGACAGAACATATACATATGATTATTCTGGCCCAACAACAAAACTGGATCTCGGCCCAACCTGACAATACTGGCCCAACAAATTAAATTCACAGCCCAATCTATTTAATAAAGTAAGCCCAACATCAAGTTAATAAATTGTTCGATGGGTTTGGGGAGTGAGTCACATTCGGTAATATAAGGAAAACAACTTGGACACCATATGTCATCATGGTCGGCCACAAAGAAACAAAAAAAATATCGGTAGAAGGGTATAAAAAAATACGCTATCAATTATCTTCATAGGTCATTAACCTCATAAAATCCTAATCATTATTTCTAATCATTATCATCATCGACTTCACAATCAATCATTCACATACCGTCCTCATCGTGATTTCATGTATCATACTTCGTGGGTTTCAACTTGTAACAGAATTTAACGATGGAAGAAGATGGATTGCAGAACGAGGAGTAGCAACAAAGATTGTAGTGTTGGTTGATGACTGTTTTCCAACGTAAACCGGAGAAGGAATAGATGGTGATTTAAGGTGGTCCGGTGGGTTTGCATCACAAATAAATAGAAGAAAGTGATGATGGTTTATGGTGATTTGCCGGTTGTTCTATAATGGGTGTTTGGGTCATTTAGATCAGAAATTAGATGCAGCAAGTATTGATGATGGTGGTGTTTTGTTACGGTTTAGATGGTGGAGATGGTGGTCTTGAAGGTGTCGGTTATACTCGGTAATTAAGAAAAAAGAAAGGTACACAGGTTAATCAATGAAAACGTTTAGTAGAGAGAGAGAGAAGTAGAGAGATGGCGGTTTATAGTGTGGCTATTGGTGTTGAGTGGCGGTTCAACGGTGATCGAGTGATGGTGGTTTTAAAACAAAAACATTTGCAGTAGCAATAATAATATACATGGGTGTTGATATTGATTCGAAACAGAAAAACAGAAAATGTTTGGTGGAGTGGTTTCGAAGGTTAAATGGTTTAAAGATGGTTGTAAATGGTGGCATGTGAAGATTTGGTGCGGGTTGTCAAGAAGAAAAAGATCACAAAGGTGGTAGTGATGGGTTATGGTGGTTCTTGGTGTTATTCGAAAATAGACACAAAAGAGAGCATTCTTGAATGATGTTCTCGAGTGGGTTTAACCATGGTGACTAAGGTTTTCTCGGATAGAATTGGAACTGGGGAAAAGATAGCATGCTGTGTTAAATGAGGAAGAATAAGAGTTGTGTGAAGTACTAAAGTGGGTTTCCTTTTTACAGTATATATATAATATATATATATATATATATATATATATATATATATATATATATATATATATATATATTAGATTTTTAGATTATAATTATATTATATTATAATATAATCTATCAAGTATGAATTTCAATGTTAAAACAGTAATCCCAATTTCATATTCATATTTCATATTAAACGTGCACGCACAGTAATATAATTAAAATTCTCGTGAAGCTTATTTGTTGGTATGCTACCGACAGTTTTAGTTCACATATTATTTTGGGGTCCGTTGATAATCAGTGGCGGATAAAAGTGTTCAGAAAAATTTCATATTTTTAAATTAACTATATTTATTTATTTTTGTCATTATGGTATATAATTCAATCATTAATTATTAAATAAAAATTACATTAATTATTCACTCCCAACCCCAGGTAAAATATAAAAAGTTTTAAAACTTAACAAATAGTTCCTAAATACATTTTTAATAAGCCTAAAATTTATAGAACTCATTTTCGTATCACCGTTTATTTTAAAAATACATAAGTTTGAATTTAACTTGCTTAATTTCAATCGAAACATCAAACGAGTATTACAAGCATTTAATATTTATTTTTAATATAATTTATTTATATATAGAAATATATTTTAAATAATAATTATTATAATATCCTATCTTTATTTTATTAATTTTTAATAACAACAACATATAATACTTCAAATTATATTTCGAATTATTATTTATATATACATACACACATATCTATTTACGCTTAATTGTTTCGTGAATCGTCGAGAGCAGTCGAAGGTCAAATGAATATATGAACATCGTTTCAAATTTTTTTTTTAGACTCAACATTACATACTTTGCTTATCGTGTCCGAAACATATAAAGATTAAGTTTAAATTTGGTCAAAAATTCCCGGGTCGTCACAATTATTCTCTTGATTTAAAATCAGGAAGATAAAACAAAAGCATGAAGCTTCAAAATATCAATGGGAGTATAAATTACAGTAAATTGGAAAGAGTATTAACTTTGGATGTTAATGATTATGGAAAGACAGAAGCAGGGACATCGAAATATAAGGGAAGATATAAAACCCAACAACCATCCAGAAATTATAAACCGTGTATATCAATGTTTATCGCAACATAAAGACACGGGAGAATTAAAAACACTATAACCCCAAGGGCGAAGTAGAAGTAAACAGATTCCTCTGGTGGAAGTTGAAAAAGGAGAATTATTGTTGCGATAGTAAGGATAAGGACAAGGATCAGAACTGGATTAAGCATTGTTCACCATCTTTTGAATTTGGGAATTGAGTATAGGAATGGTAAAAGTAATGGAACGGAAGAAATTAATTTATAGTGAAATATCTGATGGAGAAATCAAGGCAGATCTCCGCATTTAATTAGAGAGGTCCTAATTTCCTTATTCGTCGGAGAATCAAATCTTTTAGATTTTGAAGATTTTCTTTAAATCCCTTGAATTCCAGAATTCAACCAAGACAACGTCGAAAGTTAAGACGAAATTTTATTTCTCATTTCATTCTTTTGTGACAGCTTCACTCGTACTCTTCAAGTAACCTAATCGTTTTATCCATATTACTCAATAGTAATAAAACTCTATTTATCAGCTCCTATTCGTAAGGAAAACATTCATATTGTTAGCCATGACGATCTCGATCAAATTTCGGGGACGAAATTTCTTTAACGGGTAGGTACTGTGATGACCCGGGAATTTCTGACCAAATTTAAACTTAATCTTTATGTTATTTCGTCATGATAAGCAAAGTCTAGTAAATTAAATTTCAAAATTTTTAAACTATTTTATGAAGTCATTTGACCTTCGACCAGTCCCGACGATTCAAGAACCTTTAATTGTAAACAGAAATATATGTATAAATAATCATATATGTAAATAATTATATATAATAAACTAAATATATTAATGTACTAGTATATGATTTAGTTATTATGAACGATAACTTAAAATGACTAAAACTTATTATTTTGAATATAGAGAGTAGATTGAATATACATAATTTATCAATGTTAACAAAGTAATTAAATGTTATACTCAGATATTATTTGTTTCAATATATATAATTAATATAATTATCTACTTAATACTTAAAACATAATTGTATATATATGTTACTATATAGAATAAATAATACACAAGTAATAAGATGTAAAGTTAATATAGTATATGTAATTACAAGTAAAAATATAAATGTTATATTAAGATCATTACTCTTATTAATGTTAATATTTATATTAATATCTGCATTATTAATATTATTAATATAAATGAAATTGGATATGTAAAATTTTATTATCATTAATAATATTAATATTATTATAAAGAGTGTTATCAATAAAATTAATAATAAAATTATTGATATCATTGTTAAAATCATTATAACTAATAATAAAATTTTAATTTTAGATATTATGATTATTATTATTATTAGATATTATTATTAAGAATTATTATTATTATAAATTATTATCATTATCATTATTTTTTTAATAATACGAACCATTGTTTTTTGTATCATTTATAAAATTAGTATTTCTATTATTATTATTAGTAGTGTTTCTATTTTTATTAATCTGTATTATTGACATAATTATTAAAAATTAGTATTATTATTATTATTATTATTATTACTATTATTATTTATTAATATCAAATTAAAAAAAAGGTACGAAGTTGTTAGATGCATCCATCAGTCCTGTTTTTAATTTTTGTTTATGTCTATTAACTGGTACGATCGATTACATTAGTCTTCTAATCAAACAAAATCAGTTATAATCAATATATAATTTATTCTTATTCGTATTTTATCCCTGTTTCTGATGGAACTAGTTGTCAAGCTTTTTGATACATAATAATCCAATTACTTAAGTTATTGTACATAAACCAATACAATGTTTCATCATCTTTATCAGTTATCAAATTAGGTTACGCATAAATTCATTTATTAAACTGAAACTTTATCAAAACAAACGATACCTCTGTTTGCATAAATTTTTATCAAAAACTCGATTCTGTATCAAATTTAAAAATCTAAAATTGCAGTTATGTGAGGAATCATCTAATCGTACTAAATGCAAAAGTTCATGTTCCAATTCCTTAAATTGAATTCGAATTACGAAGTAAAAGATTTTTGAAATAAAAGTCAACGTATGTTCTTTCATCAAATTCAAGTTATTGGTTAAATTTCAAGTTCAATTAAGGATTGAGATAGTTTCTAGGAGTAATTTAAAACACAATTCATTTTATAATCATCATCTAAATAAGTCTAGATTTCAAAATCGAAGTATGAGTTTGGTTTGTTCTTCGCGACTGTGCAGCAGGTTTATTTTTTTTCTTTTCATTTTCTGTTAATGCATGTGGTGACCCGGAAAATTTCGACTATTTTTAAACCAAACTCTCGATACGTTTTAATATTATTGACACGATAAGCAAAGCCTGTAAGGTTGAGTCACAAAAAGTTTGAACTGTTTCATATATTCAATTGAACTTCGACTGCTCTCGACGATTCACGAACAATTAATTGTAATAGGATATGTGTGTATGTATATATAAATAATAATTCAAAATATAATTTGAAGTATTATATGTTGTTGTTATTAAAAAAGTTAATAAAATAAAAATAGGATACTATAATAATTATTATTTAAAACATATCTATATATAAATCATGGTATATTAAAAATAAATATTAATTGATTGTAATACTCGTTTAATGTTTCGATTGATATTAAGTCAGTTAAATTCGAACTTATTTGATTTTAAAATAAACAGTGATCCGAAAATAAGTTCTATAAATTTTAGGCTTATTAAAAATGTATTTAGGATCTAGTTATTAAATTTTGACACTTTTTATATTTCACCCATAAATGAGAGGGACAGTTGATGAAATTTTTATTTATTAAATTAATGATCAAATTTTATACCATAATGACCAAAATAAATAAATATAGTTAATTTAAAAATATGGGATTTTTCTGAACACTTTTATCCGCCACTAATTAAATACGAAATCCAATCCGTGAAAGGAATAGTAGAAGACGGCTAAGAATTCACACGTTTATAATTTAAATTATATTATAATTATTATTATATTATTATTATTATTCGAATCTATCGTTTGCAAGATATTTAAATTTATGTTTTTGTTTGCATACAACCTATCTAATCTATCTCTTCTAACTAATCTATATTCGTACAGACCCACACAAACACATCCCTCACACTTTCACACTTTCTGTAAAGTATCATATTGATACTGTGAAATATTATCATTCTTAAAACTCACTTATTTGTGATCAAACCCAACTAACCAACCAAACACATAAACACACACTCGTGTTCTTTATATTCAAGTTCTCTTCTCTATCAACCCTTCAAATCTTTTTTCTTTCTTTCGGTTTCTGTGAACTAACTCGACACTCGAAAACAACCTGAAATCTCACCAATTTTTGTTTTCTATTCTTTGGTAAGTTTATGACAATGAAAACCATAACCCTTTTATTTAATCCAGTTCGCCACCTTTCATCACCACATGCTCTGAAGTTCTTTTTATGTTTAATCTCTATCACTCACAATTAACAACCCATTTCCACCACCTTGCGTTTTTCTTCCTTCCTTGCTTGATCGACCCCCACAACCTCTCACTACCAATTTCGTTAAAAAACCATCATCATCCTTAATGTGTAGCTAATCGATGCAATGTTTCCTGGTTCACCTTTTCTGTTCCAACCACCAACGAACACCAATATTCAAAGAACAACCAAACTGCCACCATGACTAACGAATTACTACTGCTGCTACAGCAGTCCTGTATGACTATTTTCACCACAAAAATAACTTCAAAACTACCACACCGGCACTACCTTATAATCATATTCATAAATTAATTACTTGATATTTCCTGTGTTAATCAAACCGAACCTTTCTTGTTGGTGTTAAGACACGAAACCGATTTGGTCACCCATTTAACCATCAACCACTCTAGTTTCTGTTTTTAGTTAAACACAAACACACACACACACCTTCAAACCAAGAACAATCACCAAAAACCTATCAACCACCTCCTCACAACCTGCTGCAAATACTCGTTGTTTTTGCTGTTGTTCCTGCCTTTTTCTTCTTACCTGTGACTGTTAAGTATCTTTTAACGCTACCATCTCTTGTTTCTGTTTACTATTATAGCAGCAACTACCATAGTGTTAAGTGATTGGATGATAAAGATGATAGTGATGGGGACAAGATAAGTATATCCAATACTCCGGTTCATTAATTCAACACCGTTGTGGTTATCATTTCATCTAGCAATCTTGGACGTGAGATCTGAAGTAAATGGCCGACAATATGAAGTTGTAGGGTATACAAGTTAACGCATTTCCAATACATAAATATTCCCTGCCATTCAAATCATAAGGATTAAATGTTTTATTGGACCTGGGATTCACTAGTTGGGCCGTATATGATTTCTCCAGTTGGGCCGATTGATGTTATGAGATTTAATTGTGCCGAGTTCTTCCTTTTTCAATTGGGCCTGGGTTCATATCCTGTTGGGCCGAAGAAAAATAAATATAAACGGGCTCATATTAAAACACGAAAACTGAAGTGGATTGGTGGTTTGAAGTGCTTGCGGGTTAGCGAGGGGTCCTGGGTTCGAACCCGGGCGATGGCATTTTTTTTTTTTAATAACTTATTTTGAAGGTAGCCTAGTTTTTAAAATTATTATTATTATTTATGTTATTATTATTGTTACTAATATTATTATTATTATTATTATTATTATTATTATTATTATTATTATTATTATTATTATTATTATTATTATTATTATTGTTATTATTATTATTATTATTATTAGAGAAATCATTATTTTTATATCTATTATTATTATTATTATTATTATTATTAATATTATTATTATTATTATTATTATTATTATTATTATTACTATTACTATTACTATTAATATTATGATCAATTTTATCAAAATTTATAAAATTATCATTAAGATTATTATTAGTATTAATATTAATATTATTATCATTATTACTTTCATATAACAAATTATTTATTTTTAATATAATACTAATCATATATATATATATATATATATATATATATATATATATATATATATATATATATATATATATATATATATATATTAACTATTTTAAATATACATAAAAGATATATAATTTAAGACATAATATATAAATTTGTTTGATTACCATTATATGTGTTAATATATATAGTAATGATATAGGTTCGTGAATCCGATGCCAACCCTGCATTGTTCAGTGCGTCGTATGAATATTTTTACTATAAAATATCGTATTGTGAGTTCATTTGATTCCCTTTTACTCTTTACATTTTTAGGACTGAGAATACATGCGCTACTTTTACAACTACTTTATTAAATGCTTTTGAAATACATTTTGAACTGCGAATACATGAAATGCTTTTATAAATGTTTGACGAGATAGACACATGCAAAACATTCCTCGAATGAATTATGTGGACGTGATAATTGCCACCATTGAATTATGTGGACGTGATAATTGCCACAATTGATATGAATATTTTTTCCCTGATTATTATTGCTTGGTAACCTAAGAATTAGGGAACATCACTAATTTTGAGAATTAGTGCACGCCTAATTGACACGAATCCTAAAGGTAGCTACCGGGTTTAACACCCCCACCCAGAATGTTCACTAGATGGAAGGGCTAGTGGGCGTGGTGTTTAGTACTTCGAAGTTTATATGATTATTATATAGATGAGATGTTCTGTTTTGGGGATATTATTATGCGCATTATATGTTAAGGTCGGTTACCAAGCCAAGCTATGAAAGCAATGAAAAGTGAATGTTATGTATCGAGAGAATGATTTAATACACAGGTTATGTGTATGTTATTTTTGTGCACGAGATATGTGTACGGTTACTAAGATTTATGAAAGATGATTTTGTACACGAGAAAGGTGTACTGTATTTAAAAGATATCGCATGTACATTACAGGTGGGTATAGGATTCGGGCCCGTTTGTACCATGCAGCATTTAATTCTTGTGGTCTATCAAAATGATGAATTTTATTGTTTTATGATAAACCTATGAACTCACTAAGCTTTTGGTTGACACTTGAAAGCATGTTTATTCTCAGGTATAAAAGAAATCTTTCGCTGTGCATTTGCTCATTGTAAAGACATTATTTGGAATCGATCATCGCAATGGAACCAGATGTTGGTGACTTCGTCCAGATAGATTAGGACAGTGTATGACATGTGGTATCAGAGCGGTGGTCTTACCAAACCAGTTCTTGCATTAGTGTGTCTAACTAATAGTTTTTTAGATACATTAGTGGGTCTGGACTTCGACCGTGTCTGCATGTCAAAAGTTTTGCTTATCATTTCTTGTCAAAAATTATTTGCTTATCATCCTTAAAGTTGTAGTGACCCGAACTTTTCTATGTTTATATATATATTAAATGAAATTGTTATTTACATGATTAAGTGTTTCCAACATGTTAAGCAATCAAACTTGTTAAGACTTGATTAGACAATTGACCACCCAAGTTGACCGGTGATTCACGAACGTTAAAACTTGTAAAAAATATACGATGACATATATATGGTTATATATATAGTTAACATGATTTTATTATATGTATGTATCTCATTAGGTATTTTAACAATGAGTTATATACATAAAAATGAGACTATTAATTTAAGAAACTCAAAAACGATATATATAACGATTATGGTTATAACAACGTCTTACTAGGTACATATGAATCATATTAAGATCTTGATACACTTAGTTAATTATGTTAAATGATAAGTAAATATATTATTAAGTGTATTAACAATGAAATACATATGTAAAAATAAGACTACTAACTTAATGATTTCGAAACGAGACATATATGTAACGATTATCGTTGTAACGACATTTAACTGTATATATATCATACTAAGATATATTATATATCATAATATCATGATAATATAAAAATTTAACATCTCATTTGTTATAATAAACAATGGGTTAACAACATTCAACAAGATCGTTAACCTAAAGGTTTCAAAACAACATTTACATGTAACGACTAACGATGACTTAACGACTCAGTTAAAATGTATATACATGTAGTGTTTTAATATGTATTCATACACTTTTGAAAGACTTCAAGACACTTATCAAAATACTTTTACTTAACAAAAATGCTTACAATTACATCCTCGTTCAGCTTCATCAACAATTCTACTCGTATGCACCCGTATTCGTACTCGTACAATACACAGCTTTTAGATGTATGTGCTATTGGTATATACACTCCAATGATCAGCTCTTAGCAGCCCATGTGAGTCACCTAACACATTTGGGAACCATCATTTGGCAACTAGCATGAAATATCTCATAAAATTACAAAAATATGAGTAATCATTCATGACTTATTTACATGAAAACAAAATTACATATCCTTTATATCTAATCCATACATCAACGACCAAAAACACCTACAAACACTTTCATTCTTCAATTTTCTTCATCTAATTGATCTCTCTCAAGTTCTATCTTCAAGTTCTAAGTGTTCTTCATAAATTCCAAAAGTTCTAGTTTCATAAAATCAAGAATACTTCCAAGATTGCAAGTTTACTACCAAGTTTTCTAAATCCATTCTAAGTAATCATCCAAGATCAAGAAACCTTTGTTACTTACAGTAGGTTATCTTTCTAATACAAGGTAATAATCATATTCAAACTTTAATTCAATTTCTATAACTATAACAATCTTATTTCGAGTGGAAATCTTACTTGAAATTGTTTTCGTGTCATGATTCTGCTTCAAGAACTTTCAAGCCATCCAAGGATCCTTTGAAGCTAGATCCATTTTTCTTATTTCCAGTAGGTTTATCCAAGGAACTTGAGGTAGTAATGATGTTCATAACATCATTCGATTCATACATATAAAGCTATCTTATTCGAAGGTTTAAACTTGTAATCACTAGAACATAGTTTAGTGAATTCTAAACTTTTTCGCAAATAAAAGTTAATCCTTCTAACTTGACTTTTAAAATCAACTAAACACATGTTCTATATCTATATGATATGCTAACTTAATGATTTAAAACCTGGAAACACGAAAAACACCGTAAAACCGGATTTACGCCGTCGTAGTAACACCGCGGGCTGTTTTGGGTTAGTTAATTAAAAACTATGATAAACTTTGATTTAAAAGTTGTTATTCTGGGAAAATGATTTTTATTATGAACATGAAACTATATCCAAAAATTATGGTTTGTTTTAAAAATGAATGCAGTCTTTGAAAAAAACGACTCATATAGAGGTCAAAACCTCGCAACGAAATCAATTAATATGGAACGTTTTTAATCAATAAGAACGGGACATTTCAGTTGGTATCCGAGCGTTGGTCTTAGAGAACCAGAAATTTGCATTAGTGTGTCTTATCGAGTTTGTTAGGATGCATTAGTGAGTCTGGACATCGACCGTGTTTACTTGAAAAATGATTGCTTAACAAATTTTGTTGGAAACTATATATTTTTAACATGTGAATATTATGTGATATATTAATCTCTTAACGTGTTTGATATTATGTGATAGATGTCTACCTCTAATACAAGTCCCATTGACTCACCTAATAATAATGAAGAGTCAAATGTAATTTGGAATGATTCGTGGACAGATTCGCAAGTTCCCGAAGAGGAACCGGAAGAAGAATCGGAACCGGAAGAAAAATCGGAACCGGAGGAGGAGGAACCGGAAGAAGAAATAGAACCGATGGGGGAAATAATAAAACGGTTAAGTAAAAGAAAATCCTCAACCAACCGACCAAGGTTAATTATGGTCAACGGTGTTTCCGTCATGGAAGCAAAATATTGGGAGGATTACCAATTCTCCGATGAATCGGATCCCGACGAGGATTCCGATGATGTTATAGAAATTACCCCAACTAAATTTAAAAAGGCAAAAGAGAACAATAAGGGAAAGGGCATAAAAATAGAGAAATCTGATACCAACCCCGATGAACTTTATATGTATCGTCAACACCCGTATTTCTTAAGTTGTAACAATAACCCGGGAACCCCTAAAACACCAGGTTTTTCTAGACCAATGTTGAAAACGACGGCTCGTATTAGGGGAACATCATATATCCCTAAAAACTTAGCAGAAAGAACCAAGTTCGAAAAAGAAGAAACGAGTGAGTCGGAATAAGATAGTTGTATTTGTGCGGTGTAATATATGTAATATAGTGTGCTTATGCTTTACAATATATGTAAAAATTGCTTGTATTAATAAGTATCTTTTATGAATCTAACTCTTGTCTATTTTATAGTATAAAAACACAAAATGGATAGACAACCCAATATTTTAGAAGACTTACCCGGAGACATGATTGATGAAATCTTGTCTAGAGTCGGTCAGAATTCTTCGGCACAACTATTTACGGCGAAATCAGTTTGTAAGACATTCGAAGAACGTTCCAAGAATGTCTTGGTTTATAAGAGACTTTCATTTGAAAGATGGGGGATATCACATTGGGAAACCCATAAGTTACGATGTGTTTACTTTGACGCATATATTGCGGGGAACCCAAATGCTATTTTACGCAACGGGTTAAGAAATTATTTTGACTCAATGTATCCGAATATAGGACTTCATGATTTAGAAAAAGCGGCTAACATGCAACATAAAGAAGCATGTTATGCTTACGGGTTAGTAATGTTCGCTTCTCACCAAAGTGAGAAAAAGAACATCGGGCTACAACTATTAAACAAAACATTCCCACAAGTGAAGGAGTCGGTAATTGGGGTAAGAAATGAGATTTTTAGGTTATTACGAGACTGTTGGTCATTACGTAACCTTCGTCCTTTTGACGACGTTACAACACGTTGTCATACTATCGATCACAACGGTTACGTTCCACAAGACCAAGGATGGGAAGTGGTATTAGTAAAACCAGAATGCATGACTTGTTTCTGGACGTATGAATTACGTGTCTTTGTTGCCTTTGCTGAACGCCTTATTTATTAACTAGAATTATCTTCGCAACTACTTTGTATCAAAGTTTTATGTGCTATATTTCATGCTATATGTAAAATAGCGGTATTGTAAGTTTGCAAGTTATTGTATAAAGGTTTGAATATGATATATATTTTTTTGTGATTAGTTTTTCATATAGAATTGTAGTAGTTGAAATGGTATGTTAGCTACTAAGTATGAACTTAACGGGTAGGTACTACCCGAATTAAAGAGTATAAAATGCTAATATGAAGAAAGAGCTTTTATAAATAAGTTCATATTACGCTACGAAATACTATTGACTACTCTTGATATTCTATATGATTAACTCGTTTCATTTGACTATTTTGAAGGAAATGGCACCGACTACTCGACACACCTTGAATATGAGTGAAGAGGAATTTCGTGCCTTTCTTGCTTCAAACATAGCCGCAGTACAGGCCGCGCTACATACCAACAATAACCTTGGATCTAGCAGTACAGGAAATCGTGTAGGATGCACCTACAAAGAATTCACTGCCTGCAAACCTTTGGAATTTGATGGAACCGAAGGACCGATCAGATTGAAATGGTGGACCGAGAAGGTCGAATTGGTGTTTGCCATAAGTAAGTGTACTGAAGAGGACAAAGTGAAGTACGCTACGCATACCTTCACAGGTTCTGCGTTAACATGGTGGAATACCTATCTAGAGCAAGTGGGACAAGATGATGCTTACGCACTACCGTGGTCAGCATTCAAGCACTTGATGAACGAGAAGTACCGTCCCAGAACCGAGGTCAATAAGCTCAAGACAGAACTTAGAAGGTTACGAACCCAAGGATTTAATATTACCACGTACGAAAGACGATTCACAGAATTATGCCTATTGTGTCCGGGAGCGTTCGAAGATGAGGAAGAGAAGATCGACGCGTTTGTGAAAGGATTACCAGAAAGAATCCAAGAAGATATAAGTTCACACGAGCCCGCCTCTATACAACAGGCATGTAGAATGGTTCACAAACTAGTGAACCAGATTGAAGAAAGAATTAAAGAACAGACTGCTGAAGAGGCCAATGTGAAGCAAGTCAAAAGAAAGTGGGAGGAAAACGGTGATAAGAATCACCAATACAACAACAGCAATTATAACAATAATCGCAACAACTATCCTAACAATCGCAACATCAATCGCAACTACAACAAACGGCCCAACAACAACAACAACAACAACAATAACAACAGCAACTACAACAATCATCTTAACAACAATAATAACCGCAACAACAACAATAACAATCAGAAGCAGCTCTGCCAAAGGTGTGAAAAGTATCACTCGGGGTTCTGCACCAAATTTTGCAACAAGTGTAAAACAAATGGTCATAGCGCGATAAAGTGTGAGGTCTACGGACCAGGGGTTAACAGAACGAAAGGAAAAAATGGTGTCGGAACGAGTAATGGCGGAGCAAGTAGTGTCGGAGCAAGTTATGTCAATGTAGTTTGTTATAAATGTGGAAAACCGGGCCACATTATTAGAAATTGCCCGAACCAGGAGAACACGAATGGACAAGGCCGCGAAATAGTTTTCAATATTAATTCGGCAGAGGCACAGGAAGACCCGGAACTTGTTACGGGTACGTTTCTTATTGACAATAAATCTGCTTACGTTTTATTTGATTCGGGTGCGGATAGAAGCTATATGAGTAGAGATTTTTGTGCTAAATTAAGTTGTCCATTGACGCCATTGGATAGTAAATTTTTACTCGAATTAGCAAACGGTAAATTAATTTCAGCAGATAATATATGCCGGAATCGAGAAATTAAACTGGGTAGCGAAATATTTAAGATTGATTTGATACCAGTAGAGTTAGGGAGTTTTGATGTAATAGTTGGCATAGATAGGCTGAAGAAGGTGAAAGCAGAGATCGTATGTTATAAAAATGCAATTCGCATTGTACGAGAAGAAGGAGAACCCTTAATGGTGTACGGAGAAAAGGGCAACATGAAGCTACATCTTATTAGTAATTTGAAGGAACAAAAACTAATAAGAAAAGGTTGCTATGCTGTTCTAGCACACGTCGAGAAAGTACAAACTGAAGAAAAGAGCATCAATGATGTTCCCATCGCA
Organism: Rutidosis leptorrhynchoides; assembly: GCF_046630445.1. Taxonomy (NCBI): domain Eukaryota; kingdom Viridiplantae; phylum Streptophyta; class Magnoliopsida; order Asterales; family Asteraceae; genus Rutidosis; species Rutidosis leptorrhynchoides. Next base: position 250,074,667 of record NC_092340.1, read on the forward strand.
AAAGAATTTCCCGATGTATTTTCGAAAGAATTACCGGGACTACCTCCACATCGATCTGTTGAATTTCAAATAGATCTTGTACCAGGAGCTGCACCAATAGCTCGTGCTCCTTATAGACTCGAACCCAGCGAGATGAAAGAACTGCAAAGCCAACTGCAAGAACTATTAGAACGTGGTTTCATTCGACCAAGCACATCACCATGGGGAGCTCCTGTTTTGTTTGTCAAGAAGAAGGATGGTACATTTAGGTTGTGTATTGACTACAGAGAGTTGAACAAACTTACCATCAAGAACCGTTATCCACTGCCGAGAATTGACGACTTATTTGATCAACTACAAGGCTCTCCCGGTTTATTCGAAGATCGATTTAAGTTCTGGATATCATCAAATGTGAGTAAAGGAGGATGATATTCCAAAAACTGCTTTTAGGACGCGTTATGGTCATTACGAGTTTATGGTTATCCCGTTTGGATTAACTAACGCACCAGCTGTGTTCATGGACCTTATGAACCGAGTGTGTGGGCCATATCTTGACAAGTTTGTCATTGTTTTCATCGATGACATACTTATTTACTCAAAGAATGATCAAGAGCACGAAGAACATTTGAGAAAAGTGCTAGAAGTATTGAGGAAAGAAAAACTGTACGCTAAGTTTTCAAAGTGTGCATTTTGGTTGGAAGAAGTTCAATTCCTCGGTCACATAGTGAACAAAGAAGGTATCCAGGTAGACCCGGCAAAGATCGAAACCGTTGAAAAGTGGGAAACCCCAAAAACTCCGAGGCATATACGTCAATTTTTAGGATTGGCTGGTTACTACAGAAGATTCATCCAAGATTTCTCCAAAATAGCAAAACCCTTGACTGCATTAACGCATAAAGGGAAGAAATTTGAATGAAAGGATGAACAAGAGAAGGCGTTTCAATTATTGAAGAAAAAGCTAACTGCGGCACCTATATTGTCATTGCCTGAAGGGAATGATGATTTTGTGATTTATTGTGACGCATCAAAGCAAGGTCTCGGTTGTGTATTAATGCAACGGACGAAGGTGATTGCTTATGCGTCTAGACAATTGAAGATTCAAGAGCAAAATTATACGACGCATGATTTGGAATTAGGCGCGGTTGTTTTTGCATTAAAGACTTAGAGGCACTACTTATATGGGGTCGTAAGTATTATATATACCGACCACAAAAGTCTTCAACACATATTTAATCAGAAACAACTGAATATGAGGCAGCGTAGGTGGATTGAATTGTTGAATGATTACGACTTTGAGATTCGTTACCACCCGGGGAAGGCAAATGTGGTAGCCGACGCCTTGAGCAGAAAGGACAGAGAAACCATTCGAGTAAAATCTATGAATATAATGATTCACACTAACCTTACTACTCAAATAAAGGAGGTGCAACAAGGAGTTTTAAAAGAGGAAAATTTAAAGGATGAAATACCCAAAGGATCGGAGAAGCATCTTAATATTCGGGAAGACGGAACCCGGTATAGGGCTGAAAGAATTTGGGTACCAAAATTTGGAGATATGAGAGAAATGGTACTAAGAGAAGCTCATAAAACCAGATACTCAATACATCCTGGAACGGGAAAGATGTACAAGGATCTTAAGAAACATTTTTGGTGGCCAGGTATGAAAGCCGATATTGCTAAATATGTAGGAGAATGTTTGACGTGTTCTAAGGTCAAAGCTGAACATCAGAAACCATCAGGTCTACTACAATAACCTGAAATCCCGGAATGGAAATGGGAAAACATTACCATGGATTTCTTTACTAAATTGCCAAGGACTGCAAGTGGTTATGATACTATTTGGGTAATAGTTGATCGTCTCACCAAGTCAGCACACTTCCTGCCAATAAAAGATGATGACAAGATGGAGAAGTTAGCACGACTGTATTTGAAGGAAGTCGTCTCCAGACATGGAATACCAATCTCTATTATCTCTGATAGGGATGGCAGATTTATTTCAAGATTCTGGCAGACATTACAGCAAGCATTGGGAACTCGTCTAGACATGAGTACTGCCTATCATCCACAAACTGATGGGCAGAGCGAAAGGACGATACAAACGCTTGAAGACATGCTACGAGCTTGTGTTATTGATTTCGGAAACAGTTGGGATCGACATCTACCGTTAGCAGAATTTTCCTACAACAACAGCTACCATTCAAGCATTGAGATGGCGCCGTTTGAAGCACTTTATGGTAGAAAGTGCAGGTCTCCGATTTGTTGGAGTGAAGTGGGGGATAGACAGATTACGGGTCCGGAGATAATACAAGAAACTACCGAGAAAATCTTCCAAATTCAACAAAGATTGAAAACCGCCCAGAGTCGACAAAAGAGCTACGCGGACAGTAAAAGAAAAGATATAGAGTTTGAAATTGGAGAAATGGTCATGCTTAAGGTTTCACCTTGGAAAGGCGTTGTTCGATTTGGTAAACGGGGGAAACTAAATCCAAGGTACATTGGACCATTCAAGATTATAGATCGTGTCAGACCAGTAGCTTACCAACTGGAGCTACCTCAACAACTCGCGACTGTACATAACACTTTCCACGTCTCAAATTTGAAGAAATGTTTTGCTAAAGAAGATCTCACTATTCCATTGGACGAAATCCAAATCAATTAAAAACTTCAATTCATTGAAGAACCCGTCGAAATAATGGATCGTGAGGTTAAGAGACTTAAACAAAACAAGATACCGATTGTTAAGGTTCGATGGAATGCTAGTAGAGGACCCGAGTTCACCTGGGAGCGTGAAGATCAGATGAAGAAGAAATACCCGCATTTATTTCCAGAAGATACGTCAACACCTCCAATTGCTTAAAATTTCGGGACGAAATTTATTTAACGGGTAGGTACTGTAGTGACCCGAACTTTTCCATATTTATATATATATTAAATGAAATTGTTATTTACATCATTAAGTGTTTCCAACATGTTAAGCAATCAAACTTGTTAAGACTTGATTAGACAATTGACCACCCAAGTTGACCGGTGATTCACGAACGTTAAAACTTGTAAAAACTATACGATGACATATATATGGTTATATATATAGTTAACATGATTTTATTATATGTATGTATCTCATTAGGTATTTTAACAATGAGTTATATACATAAAAATGAGACTATTAATTTAAGAAACTCAAAAACGATATATATAACGATTATCGTTATAACAACGTCTTACTAGGTACATATGAATCATATTAAGATATTGATACACTTGGTTAATTATGTTAAATGATAAGTAAATATATTATTAAGTGTATTAACAATGAAATACATATGTAAAAATAAGACTACTAACTTAATGATTTCGAAACGAGACATATATGTAACGATTATCGTTGTAACGACATTTAACTGTATATATATCATACTAAGATATATTATATATCATAATATCATGATAATATAAAAATTTAACATCTCATTTGTTATAATAAACAATGGGTTAACAACATTCAACAAGATCGTTAACCTAAAGGTTTCAAAACAACATTTACATGTAACGACTAACGATGACTTAACGACTCAGTTAAAATGTATATACATGTAGTGTTTTAATATGTATTCATACACTTTTGAAAGACTTCAAGACACTTATCAAAATACTTTTACTTAACAAAAATGCTTACAATTACATCCTCGTTCAGTTTCATCAACAATTCTACTCGTATGCACCCGTATTCGTACTCGTACAATACACAGCTTTTAGATGTATGTGCTATTGGTATATACACTCCAATGATCACCTCTTAGCAGCCCATGTGAGTCACCTAACACATTTGGGAACCATCATTTGGCAACTAGCATGAAATATCTCATAAAATTACAAAAATATGAGTAATCATTCATGACTTATTTACATGAAAACAAAATTACATATCCTTTATATCTAATCCATACACCAACGACCAAAAACACCTACAAACACTTTCATTCTTCAATTTTCTTCATCTAATTGATCTCTCTCAAGTTCTATCTTCAAGTTCTAAGTGTTCTTCATAAATTCCAAAAGTTCTAATTTCATAAAATCAAGAATACTTCCAAGATTGCAAGTTTACTTCCAAGTTTTCTAAATCCATTCCAAGTAATCATCCAAGATCAAGAAACCTTTGTTACTTACAGTAGGTTATCTTTCTAATACAAGGTAATAATCATATTCAAACTTTAATTCAATTTCTATAACTATAACAATCTTATTTCGAGTGGAAATCTTACTTGAAATTGTTTTCGTGTCATGATTCTGCTTCAAGAACTTTCAAGCCATCCAAGGATCCTTTGAAGCTAGATCCATTTTTCTTATTTCCAGTAGGTTTATCCAAGGAACTTGAGGTAGTAATGATGTTCATAACATCATTCAATTCATACATATAAAGCTATCTTATTCGAAGGTTTAAACTTATAATCACTAGAACATAGTTTAGTTAATTCTAAACTTGTTCGTAAATAAAAGTTAATCCTTCTAAATTGACTTTTAAAATCAACTAAACACATGTTCTATATCTATATGATATTCTAACTTAATGATTTAAAACCTGGAAACACGAAAAACACCGTAAAACTGGATTTACGCCGTCGTAGTAACACCGCGGGCTGTTTTGGGTTAGTTAATTAAAAACTATGATAAACTTTGATTTAAAAGTTGTTATTCTGGGAAAATGATTTTTATTATGAACATGAAACTATATCCAAAAATTATGGTTTGTTTTAAAAATGAATGCAGTCTTTGAAAAAAACGTCTCATATAGAGGTCAAAACCTCGCAACGAAATCAATTAATATGGAACGTTTTTAATCAATAAGGATGAACTTTTCCATGTTTATATATATATTAAATTAAATTTTTATTTACATGATTAAGTGTTTCCAACATGTTAAGCAATCAAACTTGTTAAGACTTGATTAGACAATTGACCACCCAAGTTGACCGGTGATTCACGAACGTTAAAACTTGTAAAAACTATACGATGACATATATATGGTTATATATATAGTTAACATGATTTTATTATATGTATGTATCTCATTAGGTATTTTAACAATGAGTTATATTCATAAAAATGAGACTATTAATTTAAGAAACTCAAAAACGATATATATAACGATTATCGTTATAACAACGTCTTACTAGGTACATATGAATCATATTAAGATATTGATACACTTGGTTAATTATGTTAAATGATAAGTAAATATATTATTAAGTGTATTAACAATGAAATATATATGTAAAAATAAGACTACTAACTTAACGATTTCGAAACGAGACATATATGTAACGATTATCGTTGTAACGACATTTAACTGTATATATATCATACTAAGATATATTATATATCATAATATCATGATAATATAACAATTTAACATCTCATTTTTTATAATAAACAATGGGTTAATAACATTCAACAAGATCGTTAACCTAAAGGTTTCAAAACAACATTTACATGTAACGACTAACGATGACTTAACGACTCAGTTAAAATGTATATACATGTAGTGTTTTAATATATTTTCATACACTTTTGAAAGACTTCAAGACACTTATCAAAATACTTTTACTTAACAAAAATGCTTACAATTACATCCTCGTTCAGTTTCATCAACAATTCTACTCGTATGCACCCGTATTCGTACTCGTACAATACACAGCTTTTAGATGTATGTGCTATTGGTATATACACTCCAATGATCAGCTCTTAGCATCCCATGTGAGTCACCTAACACATGTGTCATTTGACAACTAGCATGAAATATCTCATAAAATTACAAAAATATGAGTAATCATTCATGACTTATTTACATGAAAACAAAATTACATATCCTTTATATCTAATCCATGCACCAACGACTAAAAACACCTACAAACACTTTCATTCTTCAATTTTCTTCATCTAATTGATCTCTCTCAAGTTCTATCTTCAAGTTCTAAGTGTTCTTCATAAATTCCAAAAGTTCTAGTTTCATAAAATCAATAATACTTCCAAGATTGCAAGTTTACTTCCAAGTTTTCTAAATCCATTCCAAGTAATCATCCAAGATCAAGAAACCTTTGTTACTTACAGTAGGTTATCTTTCTAATACAAGGTAATAATCATATTCAAACTTTAATTCAATTTCTATAACTATAACAATCTTATTTCGAGTGGAAATCTTACTTGAAATTGTGTTTCGTGTCATGATTCTGCTTCAAGAACTTTCAAGCCATCCAAGGATCCTTTGAAGCTAGATCCATTTTTCTTATTTCCAGTAGGTTTATCCAAGGAACTTGAGGTAGTAATGATGTTTATAACATCATTCGATTCATACATATAAAGCTATCTTATTCGAAGGTTTAAACTTGTAATCACTAGAACATAGTTTAGTTAATTCTAAACTTGTTCGCAAATAAAAGTTAATCCTTCTAATTTGAATTTTAAAATCAACTAAACACATGTTCTATATCTATATGATATGCTAACTTAATGATTTAAAACCTGGAAACACGAAAAACAACGTAAAACCGGATTTACGCCATCGTAGTAACACCGCGGGCTGTTTTGGGTTAGTTAATTAAAAACTATGATAAACTTTGATTTAAAAGTTGTTATTCTGGGAAAATAATTTTTATTATGAACATGAAACTATATCCAAAAATTATGGTTTGTTTTAAAAATGAATGCAGTCTTTGAAAAAAAACGTCTCATATTGAGGTCAAAACCTCGCAACGAAATCAATTAATATGGAACGTTTTTAATCAATAAGAACGGGACATTTTAGTAGTCTAGACACGTCTTACTGCCCCTATTGCATAGACAGTGTATAGATAAATTCATATCTTAGCGTATCTGTTATTGTTACCTTTTCCTGACAGCTTCCGTAGATTCCTCCGTAACTTATGGGATTTTAGTATTATATATGCATATGTAAATTATGTATTGCAGAGTACTAATCTATATCCTATAATCTAATTCTTATCGAAAATCCTTCATTTGATCGTATGAGATGAATCCCTCAACCAGTTCGAGTCCCTCAGATTTCGATAGCTATTCCGATAGTTATTCCGACAGCTATTCTGACATGGATGTTCACCTAAGCTGCGTCATTAGAATGAATCAACCAATTTATCTGATGGGTTCGTAGTCGACTTAATCAATGGAGACGAGAAGAAGGTGATCCTTTCCACCAACCGAATTCACCACTTGACGGAGAACGCAAAGCACTTTCTGGCGAACCAGTCTGAAACACCATTTTCTCCCTCATTTCCCGAATACCTCACCACGATTATATTCTATCTCAAATTCTAAACCTTATTCATCCGCTCGTTCCGACCGACAATCATCTCGGAATAATAGAAGAAGTCAACGAGCTTCGCGCCCGAATTGTAGCCTTGGAAAATATGGTGCAAAATTTACCAGCTTCAGCAACTTCATCGGCACCAACAATACCATCAGTAACAGCACCAGTAGTACCACCAACAACAACATCCACATCACGCGCCTCAACATCTCATTCTCTACCCCGAGTATAATCTTCGTTCTACGTATCGTTCTACATCACGTATCTTCGTTCGACATGGCGATTATGTAATCTCTAATGTTTTAGATATTATATATTCTTATTCTAACAGTAAATCATATGAGTTTAATATCATATTAACTCATTAAATCCATGATTACATCTAAAGAAAATATATATGTATATATGTTTTCATAAAGATTGTAATTAAAAATTCTTTTGTACAAACTGTTAATGATGAAAATATTTTAACGGGTAGATAATACCCGAGGAATATTTAAGATTTTATATTAATAAGTTACACTGTACATTCTTCGAATCTAATTCAACGGTCATTTAGTATCCTATTTACATCCACAGATATACGTATCCGTTCATCGCAAAATAACCATTTTCATTCAATTTTATATTTGAATTTTTACCTATCAGAATCCAACAAGTGACATAATGAAGAAAACATTGGACAAAATAAAATTTGTTAGAAACAAACAAATTAACTATGAGAAAAATTTTGTTAAGAATCCACGCTAACTGTTCCTAGCTAACTGTTCCTAGATAACTGATTATATTTTATTTATCACAATTTATTTATCGCAATTTAATTATCGCAATTTATTTTATCGCAATTTAATTCTCGCAATTTTATTTATCGTCATTTAATTTCTATTATTTATTTTACGCACTTTAAATATCGGGACACGTATACAAAGTTTTGACATATCATATCGACGCATCTATATATATTATTTGGAATAACCATAGACACTCTATATGCAGTAATGATGGAGTTAGCTATACAGGGTTGAGGTTGATTCTACAATAATATATATACTTTGAGTTGTGATCGAGTCTGAGACATGTACACGGGTTACGATACGTATTAATTAATTCGAATGTTATAAACTATATATGAATTATTGAGTTAGTGACTGTGGACTGCTAACTGTGGACTACCAACATTGGAAAATTAAAATGAATTAAAATATTGATTATAACATATGAAACTAAACAATTCTTCAAGTTTGCCACTTGATTTCATCATAGACCTCATTTGTATCTCGTACAATCTGCGTTCAAACCTTTCATGATTCTTGAGAATACCTCAATCGAGAGGATGAACCAACCGCACTTCATCTATGGAAGAAAAGATTTATGCATATAATTATGCACCTGAAAACACTCGGAACCTGAGTAAACGTTTAAAACGTACCTGTACTACCTCGTTTGGCATTGTTATTACCGAAAATAACTTTGTAACTCCTGTTCGAGATAGCCAGTTTTGTCACAGCTCCAGCAAGTCAACTTCGATTTTTCATTTGAAACAACCTTATTATAACCTTGATATATATGCGTGCTCTTTTATTGTTACCGGGGAAGATTTTATATTCCACCATATTACCAGCAGACGTACCAGCAACCTTGTTGCTCCTTGGCTTAAATCTCTCTGAAAATTGTTATATTTATTGAAACCCTATCATGTACTCATCGATATCTTGTAGCGATAGTTGCCATACCGAATACCGGGAAGCATTAATCATTAATTCTCGAACTTCACAGCGTTCCTATGTCAATAGTTATATATCTATATATAACGTATATCTTCTTTACCGATGAACTTCAAATTCGAAATCTATGAATTCCTGAAAAGCACTCTAGCTTATGAATCAGATCTTTGAGTTCTGAAAATGCTGATGAAGCAGCAAAAGTTGTAGATGGTCTTAATGGCCAAAAGTTTGATGATAAAGCATGAAGTGTTGGAAACACTCAATAGGAAATTGGTCCTGGAAAACGAATTGAGCAAACCATGAAGGAGACTGTGGACAAATCACAAAGAGTAAACATGTACTTAACGAATCCAGATGATTCAGTACCTGACGAAATCTCCAGCGAATATCTTACTTCCTACTTATGTCAATTCTTTGCAGAAAAAGTTTCTGCATCACCCTTTAATTTCAAGTACTTTAGAAATCCTAAGATATCATCGTATCTTCCATTATAAATATCTTCAATAATTCTGAAGATTCCTTCATAATTATTCTCGTCTGAAATCAATTATCTCCTAGTGATATAAGGAAACTGTTTTAGTTTCTAAATTTCTGAAACATTCGAATTTAAATTATGAATGATTTCCTAGAGAAGTGTTGGGAATTGAAGCATGAGTTAGTATAATATAATGACGTCAGGCCAACGTGGTTATATTACAGTAAGTCATGCTGAATTTCTAATGGAATGTGATGATGGTTCACAGACCTTACCCTCATTATGTGACATGTTACATGACTCTTTCATTTTACTTAACCTCTAAACGTATTAAGGAAATATTTTCTTGATATTTCTATCTTTCCTTGATTCCAGCAAATTGCTAATTTAATCATGCTATTACGTTTCCTTTCTGTTTAGAAGATTTTCTTAAAATTTCCCGAATTTCGAAAATCAACCATGACAACGTCAAAAGTTAAGACGAATCTCTATTTCTTTATTTCAATCTTTTGTGATAGCTTCACTCATACGTTTCAACTAACCGAATCGTTTTATCTATACTAATCAATAATGATAAAACTTTATTTATCAACTCATATTTGTCATGAAAACATTTTTATTGTTAGCCATGAAGACCTTTCTCAAATTTTGGGACGAAATTTCTTTAACGGGTAGGTACTGTGGTGTCCCGAAAAATTTCGACTATTTTTAAACCAAACTCTCGATACGTTTTAATATTATTGACACGATAAGCAAAGCCTGTAAGATTGAGTCTCAAAAAGTTTGAACTGTTTCATATATTCAATTGACCTTCGACTTCTCTCGACGATTCACGAACAACTAATTGTAATTAGATATGTGTGTATGTATATAAAAATAATAATTCGAAATATAATTTGAAGTATCATATGTTGTTGTTATTAAAAAAGTTAATAAAATAAAAATAGGATACTATAATAATTATTATTTAAAACATATCTATATATAAATCAAGGTATATTAAAAATAAATATTAATTGATTGTAATACTCGTTTAATGTTTCGATTGATATTAAGCCAGTTAAATTCAAACTTATATGATTTTAAAATAAATATTGATCCGAAAATAAGTTCTATAAATTTTAGGCTTATTAAAAATGTATTTAGGATCTAGTTATTAAATTTTGACACTTTTTATATTTCACCCATAAATGAGAGGGACAGTTGATAAAATTTTTATTTATTAAATTAATGATCAAATTTTATACCATAATGACCAAAATAAATAAATATAGTTAATTTAAAAATATGGGATTTTTCTGAACACTTTTATCCGCCACTAATTAAATACGAAATCTAATCCGTGAAAGGAATAGTAGACGAGGGCTAAGAATTCACACGTTTATAATTTAAATTATATTATAATTATTATTATATTATTATTATTATTCGAATGTTTCATTTGCAAGATATTTAAATTTCTATTTTTGTTTGTATACAACCTATCTAATCTATCTCTTCTAACTAATCTATATTCGTACAGACCCACACAAACACATCCCTCACACTCTCACACTTTCTGTAAAGTATCATATTAATACTGTGAAATATTATCATTCTTTAAACTCACTTATTTGTGAGCAAACCCAACTAACCAACCAAACACATAAACACACACTCGTGTTCTTTATATTCAAGTTCTCTTTTCTATCAACCCTTCGAATCTTCTTTCTTTCTTTCGGTTTCTGTGAACTAACTCGACACTCGAAAACAACCTGCAATCTCACCAATTTGTGTTTTCTATTCGTTGGTAAGTTTATGACCATGAAAACCATAACCCTTTTATTTAATCCAGTTCACCAGCTTTCATCACCACATGCTCTGAAGTTCTTTTTATGTTTAATCTCTATCACTCACAATTAACAACCCATTTCCACCACCTTGCGTTTTTCTTCCTTCCTTGCTTGATCGACCCCCATAACCTCTCACTACCAATTTCATTAAACAACCAACATCATCCTTGATGTTTACCTAATTGATGCAATGTTTCCTGGTTCACCTTTTCTATTCCAACCACCAACGAACACCAATATTCAAAGAACAACCAAACCACCACCATGACTAAAGAATTACTACTGCTGCTATAGCAGTCCTGTATGACTGTTTTCACCACAAAAAACAACTTCAAAACTACCACACCGGCACTACCTTATAATCATATTCATCAATTAATTGCTTAATATTTCCTGTGTTAATCAAACCGAACCTTTCTTGTTGGTGTTAAGACACAAAACCCATTTGGTCACCCATTTAACCATCAACCACTCTAGTTTCTGTGTTCAGTTCAACACAAACACACACACACCCCTTCAAACCAAGAACAATCAACAAAAACCTATCAACCACCTCCTCACAACCTGCTGGAAATACTCGTTGTTTCTGCTGTTGTTCCTGCCTTTTTCTTCCTACCTGCGACTGTTAAGTATCTTTTAACGCTGCCATCTCTTATTTCTGTTTACTATTATAGCAGTAACTACCATAGTGTTAAGTGATTGGATGATAAAGATGATAGTGATGGGGACAAGATAAGTATATCCAATACTCCGGTTCATTAATTCAACACCGCTGTGGTTATCGTTTCATCTAGCAATCTTGGACGTGAGATCTGAAGTAAATGGCCGACAATATGAAGTTGTAGGGTATACAAGTTAACGCATTTCCAATTCATAAATATTCCCTGCCATTCAAATCATAAGGATTAAATGTTTTAGTGGACCTGGGATTCACTAGTTGGGCCGTATATGATTTCTCCATTTGGGTCGATTGATGTTATGAGATTTAATTGTGCCGATTTCTTCCTTTTTCAATTGGGCCTGGGTTCATATCCTGTTGGGTCGAAGACAATAAATATAAACGGGCTCATATTAAAACACAAAAATTGAAGTGGATTGGTGGTTTGAAGTGCTTGCAGGTTAGCGAGGGGTCCTGGGTTCGAACCCGGGCGGTGGCAATTTTTTTTTTTAATAACTTATTTTGAAGGTAGCCTATTTTTTAAAATTATTATTATTATTTATGTTATTATTATTGTTACTAATATTATTATTATTATTATTATTATTATTATTGTTATTATTATTATTAGAGAAATCATTATTTTTATATCTATTATTATTATTATTACTAATAATATTATGATCAATTTTATCAAAATTTATAAAATTATCATTTAGATTATTATTAGTATTAATATTAATATTATTATCATTATTACTTTCATATAACAAATTATTTATTTTTAATATAATACTAATCATATGTGTATATATATAAAACTATATAAATATTAACTATTTTAAATATACATAAAAGATATATAATTTAAGACATAATATATAAATTTATTTGATTACCATTATATGTGTTAATATATATAGTATTGATATAGGTTCGTGAATCCGATGCCAACCCTGCATTGTTCAGTGCGTCGTATGAATATTTTTACTACAAAATATCGTATTGTTAGTTCATTTGATTCCCTTTTACTCTTTACATTTTTGGGACTGAGAATACATGCGCTACTTTTACAACTTCTTTATTAAATGCTTTTGAAATACATTTTGAACTGCGAATACATGAAATGCTTTTATAAATGTTTGACGAGATAGACACAAGCAAAACATTCCTCGAATGAATTATGTGGACGTAATAATTGCCACTATTGAATTATGTGGACGTGATAATTACCACAATTGATATGAATATTTTTCCCCTGATTATTATTTCTTGGTAACCTAAGAATTAGGAAACATCACTAATTTTGAGAATTAGTGCACGCCTAATTGACGCGAATCCTAAAGGTAGCTACCGGGTTTAACACCCCCACCCAGAATGTTCACTAGACGGAAGGGCTAGTGGGCGTGGTGTTTAGTACTTCGAAGTTTATATGATTATTATACAGACGAGATGTTCTGTTTTGGGGATATTATTATGCGCATTATATGTTAAGGTCGGTTACCAAGCCAAGCTATGAAAGCAATGAAAAGTGAATGTTATGTATCGAGAGAATGATTTTATACACAGGTTATGTGTATGTTATTTTTGTGCACGAGATATGTGTACGGTTCCTAAGATTTATGAAAGATGATTTTGTACACAAGAAAGGTGTACTGTATTTAAAAGATATCGCATGTACATTATAGGTGGGTATAGGATTCGGGCCCATTTGTACCATGCAGCATTTAAATCTTGTGGTCGATCAAAATGATGAATTTTATTATTTTATGATAAACCTATGAACTCACCAACCTTTTGGTTGACACTTGAAAGCATGTTTATTCTCGGGTATGAAAGAAATCTTCCACTGTGCATTTGCTCATTGTAAAGACATTATTTGGAATCGATCATCGCAATGGAACTAGATGTTGGTGACTTCGTCCAAACGGATTAGGACGAGGTATGACAATGCAAACACCCAATTCTAGTTATTCCTATTTCTGCTGAAGAATCTAAACCGGTTAGGTAATGAGTTATTTTGATTGATTGATTCCCTGGCCATTCAAATTAAAGAAGAAGAAGATGAACATCGCGAGTTAGGAGTTAAAAGAAATTGGTTTGAACTATAATCAGAAAGTCAGGAACGGAGGAGTGGTTAGAGTGAGTATCGGGTTAGCGTGAGGTCTCGGGTTCGATCCCTGCCTGGTGCAATTTTTTTTTAAAACATGGATTTTCAAAGTAGTTCCATAACTTTAAAAATAATTATTATGATTATTATTGTTATTATTATTATTATTATTATTATTATTATTATCAATTGTAATATCATTAATTTGATTATTATCATTATTAATAGTATTATAATTATTAGTATTATTAAGTAACACTTATTATTATTAGTATGATTATTACTACTAAATATTATTATTATTGTTACTAGTATTGTTAATTATTGATATTATTCTAATTATTATTATTATTATCCAAATTAGTATTAATATTAGCATTACTATGAATAGAATAAGTTTTATTAGTATTATGATTATGATTAAGAATATTGTTACTATATACCATTACTACTATTATTATTATTATTATTATTATTATTATTATTATTATTATTATTATTATTATTATTATTATTATTATTATTATTATTATTATTATTATTATTATTGTTATCTATATCAAAATCAATAAAGGTAGTTTTATTAAAACCTTATAATTATTAGTATTATTAATATAGGTATTATTATTATCACTACGATTATGATTATTAATATTATTATTATTATTATTATTATTATGAAAATGATACAAATTATTATTATCTATATTAGAATTAGCATTTGTAACATTTTATAACTATTAGTATTATCGTTATATATTATTACTATTAATAATATTATCAAATCATTATAAATATTATTATTAATATTATTATCAGAATTATTAATATATAATTACTAAAATCATTATCATAAATATCATTAACAGTAAAATTTATATTTTATAGTTATTATTATTAATATCATTATCATCATTATTACCATTAAAATAATTATTAACATTATTACTTTTATTAGTAATAATAAGTATTATCATTATTATCATTTTTACCATTTCTAACATTCTTATAAATACTACATTATATTTTAACAAACAAATTTTATATATATATATATATATATATATATATATATATATATATATATATATATATATATATATATATATATATATATATATATATATATATATATATATATATATATATATATATATATATATATATATATATATATATATATATTAAATACATATAATATAACAAGATTAATATTTTTATATAACAAAATGAGTATAAGAAACATATATATTATTAATATAAAAAGAATATAACTAATAAATTTATATATATATTTGTTTGATTACAACTATGTATATTAATAAATATACAAATAATATAGGTTCGTGAATCTGAGGCTAACCCTGTGTTGTTCAATATCGTCATATGTATTTTTACTACAAAATACAGTATTGTGAGTTCATTTGATTCCCTTTTACTCTTTACATTTTTGGGACTGAGAATACATGCGGCGTTTTTATAACTGCTTTATTAAATGCTTTTAAAATATATTTTTGAACTGTGAATACATGAAATACTTTTATAACTGTTTTACAAAATAGACACAAGTAATCGAAACTACATTCTATGGTTGAATTATCGAAATCGAATATGCCCTTTTTATCGTGTCCGAAGTTGTCCCGGAATGATGGCGAATTTATCATGTCCGAAGTTGTCCCGGAATGATGGCGAATTTATCATGTTCAAAGTTGTCCCGGAATGATGGTGAATTTATCATGTCCGAAGTTGTCACGGAATGATGTCGAATTTATCATGTCCGAAGTTGTCCCGGAATGATGGCGAATTTATCATGTCCGAAGTTGTCCCGGAATAATGAGAATATTCTATATGCAACTTGTTAAGGTCGATTACAAGGTGTTCAATCCATATAAATGAATTTTATGCATGATGTTTATGGGAAATGGGAATATTAAATCTTGTGGTCTATTAAAATCATGAATTTTATTGTTTACGATAAACCTATGAAAATTTTATGCATGAATTTTGGTTGACACTTGAAAGCATGTTTATTCTCAGGTATGAAAGTCATCTTCCGCTGTGCATTTTCTCATTTTAGAGACATTACTTGGAGTCATTCATGACATATTTCAAAAGACGTTGCATTGGAGTCATTGAGTTCATCAAGATTATTATTAAGTCAATTATAGTTGGATATATTATGAAATGGTATGCATGCCGTCAACTTTCGATGTAAAGAAAGTTTGTCTTTTAAAAACAAAAGCAATGTTTGTAAAATGTATCATTTAGAGGTCAAGTACTTCGCGATGAAAATAACTATTGTGAATCGTTTATAATCGATTTGCACTTCGTCTAGATGGATTAGGATGGGTTTCATGACCCATCCTAATCCATCCGGACGAAGTCCATTTTGATTACAAACGATTCACAATAGTTGATTACATCGCGAGGTACTTGACCTCTATATGATATATTTTACAAACATTGCATTTGTTTTTAAAAGACAAACTTTCATTACATCGACAGTTAACAGCATGCATACCATTTTATAATATATCAAACTATAATTGACTTAATAATAATCTTGATTAACTCAACGACTCGAATGCAGTGTTTTTTGAAA
Organism: Rutidosis leptorrhynchoides; assembly: GCF_046630445.1. Lineage (NCBI taxonomy): Eukaryota > Viridiplantae > Streptophyta > Magnoliopsida > Asterales > Asteraceae > Rutidosis > Rutidosis leptorrhynchoides. Next base: position 250,091,368 of record NC_092340.1, read on the forward strand.
TATGTTATGAATGACTCCAAGTAATATCTCTAAAATGAGCAAATGCACAGCGAAAGATTTCTTTCGTACCTGAGAATAAAAATGCTTTCAAGTATCAACCAAAAGGTTGGTGAGTTCATTAGTTTATCATAAATAATCATTTCATAATTTTAATAGACCACAAGATTTCATATTTCCATTTCTCATAAACATACGTCCCATGCATAGAGACAAAAATATCATTCATATGGATTGAACACCTGGTAACCGACGTTAACTTAATGCATAGAATATCCTCAAAACAGAACCTCTCGTCAATATAATAATCTCGAAGTACTAAAGCATTCGTACCCCGAATGGGACTTGTCAAGGTCCATAGATCTATTTTTAGGATTCGCGTCAATCAGGGGCCATTTCTCTAAATTCTTAGGTTACCAGACTTGAAGGGCGATATTCGGTTTAATAATCCAATCATATAATGTAGTTTTTGATCACTTGTGTCTATTTCGTAAAACATTTATAAAAAAACAGTGCATGTATTCTCAGTCCCAAAAATATATATTGCAAAAGCATTTAAAAAAGGGAGCAAATGAAACTCACAATACTGTATTTTATAGTAAAAATACATATGACGACTTTGAACAATGCAGGGTTGGCCTCGGATTCACAAACCTATATCATTTGTATATTTATTAATATACATAACTGTAATCGAACAAATATATATATATATATATATATTGTTATTAGTGTTTTAATTTTTATATGTATATATATATATATATATATATATATTAATTTAATAAGTTTCATTATATAAATTTTCATTTATATATATATAGATATATTAATATAGTTAGATTATGTGTAGTAAATATATTTTTATATAATATCGTGATAATAATATTGTTATTTAGATTTAATAATGATGTTGAAAATAACTATCTTGATAATATCTTTAGTCACTTTGTTAGTAAGGATAATGATAATGATAATAATCTTAATACTAATGATAATAATACTTAAATAATAATTTGATCATAATGGTATTACATTTTAATCTTAATGATAATACTAATAATGATACTAATAATAATAATAGTACTGGTCATAATAATAACTAGCATAATAATTTTCTGGTAGTGAAAGTTATGATAATAATGTTAGTAGTAACAATACTAATAATAATCACAATTGTAATCATAATCATGATAATAATAATAATTGATAATTAACACTTATTTTAGTAATATAATTATAATACTAAACAATACTAATGGTAATAATAATAATAATAATAATAATATTAGTAATAGTAATAATTATAATACTCGTATTAATAATAATCATAGTTAATAATAATACTATCATCAACAACCACAATAATAATAATAATAATAATAATAATAATAATAATAATAATAATAATAATAATAATAATAATAATAATAATAATAATAATAATAATAATAATAATAATAATAATAATAATAATAATAATAATAATAACAATAGTAATAATAAAATGGTAATAATAATAAAAATAACAAATAAAAGCTACCTTTAAATGTTTTTCCCCAAAAAGAAGACCACGCTTGGGCTCGAACCCGAGACCTCCCGTATAACAAACAACACCCACGACCACCCATCTGTTTTACTCTTTCTGTTTTAAACCCCATAATAATTTATATAACTCGTGTTTGTGTTTCAGCATCTTCTTCATGTTTAAATCGACCAACGAGTTTAACAAGTATCACAGGCAAATAACAGATTGATTTAGGATGTTATATTGAATTAGAAAACAATTACAATATAAAATACTGGATTAATAAAACACAAAAAAAAATATAATAACAGAACCTGCTGAATACCCGTCGCTGTTTGCAAGGAAGAAAAAAATTTATTTTCGAAATTGCTCAGGTAATGGTTCATGATTATAACATGAAATATTTTGTAAATCGCTCATATAAACTATTGGGATCCTTAATTTCAGTTGACACATAACTACAAGTTCTAATTTGATCAATGAACGAAGGTTGACTTTTTTTATCTAAAAACTTTGACTCGAAAATTTAAGTTCGATAGGATGAATTGGACAATGAGCTTTTGCAGATAGTTTGAGAAGAAGATTTTGATCATGACTGCATTTACACATTTTGTAATTGATTTAAAAATCGTGATATGACTAAAAAGTTGAAGAACAGAGTTGTAGCGAGCTGTATGTTTTCCTGTTTTAAATTTCTTGATAATAATACATATAATAGATGATAAACGAGGTAAAAAAAATAATTGAAGCAGTAACTCTGGTACGATCGATTGTTGGCTAGTGTTAGTGGTCGACAGAAATTGCTGGAGCAGAAGCCATATAAGAAAAAAAAAATAGGAAAGGGATGTAGACAGATAACCAATTCATAACATATATCTGTACTTATATTCTATTTAATTTAGTATTAATAACAAATAAATCTATTAATAATAATAATAATAATTGTATATAATCATATATATATATTTATCTATATATTTATTTTTTGTATTTAAATATATAACTAAATTTTATATATATAAGTATTTATCATATATATCTGATTTTCTATATATGTGAATATCTTTATATATTTATATATCTATAATTCATAAATTTTTATAATTAATAACTATGTTAGTAGTGTTAATAGTACTCTTACTAATATTACCTATAATATTATTATTGATAAAAGACTATTAATAATAATCGTTATGATACTTGATAATTTTAAGAATTTAATTAATACCAATGATAATAATAATAATCTTATTAATGATACAAGCAATATTACTAGTTATAGCAATATTAATGTTATTAATGATAATAATAATATTAATAATATTAATATAACAACTTATACATATTAGATTTTTTTTATACATAATAATATTACTAATACAAATACTAGTATCAATAATAATGATGAAAGTAATAACATAAATACTAATCTAACATCCATATTTTAAATTTGTAATTTCATATATTAATATTAGATTTTACTAATTATGTAATATCTAATAATTATATTATATATGCCATACATATAATACATATATCTTTTATATATATACTCCAATATATATATCATAATACTTCTTTATAAAAATCATATATATTTTGATAGTTACTTAATCATTCTATTTATTATTTTACTTCTTTAATTCAAATGTTTATTTTATAAATTTCAAACTATTATATACACTTACATTTATATAAACATACATATTTATTTACAACAATTGTTCGTGAATCGTCGGGGTAATGTCAAAGGTTAATGCATTCATGAAAACAGTTCGAAAATTTTGAGACTCAACATTACAGACTTTGCTTTATCGTGTCGGAAACATATAAAGATTTAGTTTAAATTTGGTCGGAAATCTCCGGGTCGTCACAACGGGTCGTTATATTAGGTACATCCAAAGGTTCTTTGCTAAATCAGTTTTTCACCGCATGAAAGATGTTGACAAGATGACATTGCTTGACATTTGGTTGGTTCATCGGGTTCACAAGTACAAGCATGTTCACTTCCCCAACCACATCACAAGTTATCTATTTGATGCAAGTGGCGAGAAGTCTATGCTCCCAAGTGTTGGTGGTGACTACGTGACAAAAATTTGAAAGTTCTTGAGGGTGAATTTCAATGAGTCGGAGAAACTTCGGATGCTTCGTTTTTGTTATGATGACTATCAAGGAAGATGTGACGACCCAGAAAATTTCGACTAATTTTAAACCAAACTCTCGATATGATTTTATATTTTTGACATAATAAGCAAAGTCTGTAAGGTTGAGTCTCAAAAAGTTTGAACTGTTCCATATATTCAATTGACCTTCGACTACTCTCGACGATTCACGAATAATTAATTGTAAATAGATATGTGTGTATGTATATATAAATAATAATTCGATATATAATTTGAAGTATTATATGTTGTTGTTATTAAAAATTTATAAAATAAAAATAGAATATTATAATTATTATTATTAAAATATATCTCTATATATAAATAAAGTATAATAAAAATAAATATTAAATGGTTTTAATACTCGTTTGATGTTTCGATTGATATTAAGCAAGTTAAATTCAAACTTATTTAATTTTAAAATAAACGGTGATACGAAAATGAGTTCTATAAATTTTAGGCCTATTAAAAATGTATTTAGGAACTATATGTTAAGTTTTAACACTTTTTATATTTTACCCAGAATTGAGAGGGACAATTGATGTAATTTTTAATTAACAAATTAAGGATCGAATTTTATACCATAAAGACCGAAATAAATAAATATAGTTAATATAAAAATTTGAGATTTTTCCAAAGGCTTTTATTCGCCACTGATTAACTACGGAGTACGAATTACTATACCTAATAAAATGTCGGTAGAATGAATCTAATATTTGGGACTGTTGATCGATCTTAACAAGTTTATTATTATATATACTATTAATATTATTATATTATATATAATTGTGTTGATTAAACGTCTAACTGAAATTGGAATCATGTGAATTAGATACTATGTTTAATTGAAGGATTTACTCTGATTAACTATATTGATTGATTATTTCGTGACTTTACTTTTCTCCTTTTTGTGTGACACTGACTCTATCACTTCCTCTTTATATATTCGTACATAATTATTAGGATGCATATTCATATACTCATGCATATACATAGTTATATCTAAGAATCATATATGTAAACATCACCACCATTGCCAAACACCAAGCTCAACCTCCAAACCATCACCTTTCTTACCATCATCATGAACTGCCATCACAATCTTACAAACCACCGGACTATCACTACCGCGAATCACTTTGGGTTCGGTTATGAGCATTTGAAACACCACCCATTTGCTATATTTTTTTTCTCTTCAGCCAGCAACCTTAATACCATCATCATTTGATCACTTACACCACTATCACATGTATTTTAGTTTCCATTTCTTCTTAGAATCGTGAAGCAATCACCCAACCTTCTACCATCATAAACACTCTCCTGTAACTACTATCACTCACAAACGGTTATTTTACTTTTGACTTCTAGTTCTATTACCAACACCACCACAACCGACTATCTACTGCTACTTACTAAAACTTGAAGGAAACCTGCTGCTATTCTTATTTTCGGTTACGATAGCCAGTACCCTCACCAATTCTTCGATCACCAAAACTGTTAACTGGTTACTGTTATGATTTTCTATGTTTTCGGTTCCACAAGAACTCCAACACAAATCCATCATCTATTGATAGACCAACTCTAACCACCCATCTTCTCTATACTTATATTTACACGACATACATATACATATGCATAACCACCTTCATCCGCCACTATCAAATTCTTCTCTTTTTCTGTTTCGGTTTCCTACTACAACCGAGACCCACAACCACCCACATAACTGGAGGACCACCCATCTTTCTCTTTCTCTTTTGTTTCTCCTATTTCTCTTCCTGATCAAAACAGCCTCCACAACAAACCCTTTACTAAACTACAGCTTGTTTCTGGTTGTTGCTAGTACTAATCGATACTCTTTCTTTTTCTAGTCAATCCCTCCCTAAATACTTTTGTCCGGATAACCTCCACCGTAGGTAAGACCACTACAAAACCCATTTGTTTATTTCAACCTTCTTTGTTCTTTGATTGTTTATGCTTCTTGACGCATGTGAAAAGCTATACCAATCAAAAGAAAATAGGTTTTCTTTCTTGCCTTTTTCTACTTCTTTACGGGACAAGACCAAAATTATTTATGAAATTTACTTTGGTGGTGAGGACCACTCTTGTCTCCTTTTTTTTTTCTAATCAATTAAAGTTGATCACCATTACAAATCAAACACCCTCGTTTATATTCCTGCTGCTACAACACTACGTTCTATATTTTTTTAGTTGATATTGACATTGAGATAGTGACTGGATGATGAGATAATTGCTGTGTTTGATCGAAGTCCAAACAAAAACCAATAACCGTGAACTTTTGATTAAATTGATGTTACTTGGGTCGTCTTACATATTGGACTTATTTAATTTATGCAAATGGACCGAGGGCCAACTAATTAAATCCTATTGGTCTTAGACAAGTTATTTGGGCCGAAGCCTTTATTTTAAGTTGGGCCGAGAGCATGTTATACTCTCTGATGGGCCGTATAAATGAGAATTATGATAAAGATACAAGAACGATGGCAAGATGATAATTGATGGTGTATGATGTGTTAGGAATACATTAAATGATATACATATAGAGAAGTTAACGACGTTATGATCATGATTATGATTAACGGGAAACGTAAGATGATGAGATGAGTGTGATTCTATGATGATGTGTGTATGTCGATCATGGTGATGTTAATGAAATATATGATATACGGTTATGAAGAATAGTAGATGATGATGATGTTAAACGAGTGATCATGATGATAGAAAGAAGATAATGATGGTGAAGTAAAGATGATGATGATTGTAATAATACATGATGATGATGATGATGAGAAACATGTCGATATGAATATTCATGATTGCATGATAAAATGAAGATGGTATGATAATGATTATGATGTCGATGATGGTATTTAATAGAAAAACAGAAACGGATGAATAGTTAAGGGAGTTATCGGGTTAGCGGGACATCGCGGGTTCAAACCCGGACTTGGGCATTATTTTTAAGGGCTACTTCTTTGAGTTAATTTACATATTACACATTATTATTATTATTATTATTATTATTATTATTATTATTATTATTATTATTATTATTATTATTATTATTATTATTATTATTATTATTATTATTATTATTATTATTATTATTATTATTACTATTATTATTATTATTATTATATTATTATTATTATTATTATTATTATTATTATTATTATTACTATTATTATTATTATTATTATTATTATTATTATTATTATTATTATTATTATTGTTATTATCATTATTAGTATTGTTATTAGTAAAATTATTATTATTATTATTATCATTAACATTATTATTATCACAAATATTATTATTATTATTATTATTAACATATAACATTTTTATTTATTTTTAGTAGTATTATCATTATTATTAATGTTAAAAGTATTTTCATTTTCTTTTTATCAACATTATTATTATTATTAGATTTATCATGATTTTTATTATTATTTTTACCATTATTATTATTAGTATTATTAATTATTAATTCATCAAATAAAGATTTTTCTATAAAAAATTATAATTAGGACATAAAACATGACTATATTAATATTTTTGTAATAAATATTAATTATCTAGTTAAAGTATATAAAAATAAATATATCTAATGAGGTTATTAATGAAACATTAAAATAACAACTATATCACTAATAATATTTAAATTTGTTCGATTACCATTATATATGTTAATATATTTATAAATGATATAGGTTCGTGAATCCGAGGCCAACCCTGCATTGTTCAGTATCGTAGTATGCATATTTTTACTACAAAATCTCGTATTGTTAGTTTCATTTGCTCCCTTTTTAAATGCTTTTACAATATATATTTTTGAGACTGAGAATACATGTGCTGCTTTTATAAATATTTGAAGAAATAGACACAAGTACTTGAAACTACATTCTATGGTTGAATTATTATATCGGATATCACCCTTTTAGCTTGGTAGCCTAAGAATTAGGGAACAGACTCTCTAATTGACGCGAATCCTAAAGATAGATCTATTGGGCCTAACAAACCCCATCCAGGTTATGGATGCTTTAGTACTTCAATTTTATATACAGATGAGTGTACCTGTATATTTGGGGATATTCTAGATGCATTTGTTAATGTCGGTTACCAGGTGTTCACCATATGAATGAATTTTAATTCACAGGTTATGCGTACTATTTTATTACACAGGTTATGTGTAATATAAAAATGAAATCTTGTGGTCTATTAAAATTATGAAAATGAATGATTATGATAAACTAATGAACTCACCAACCTTTTGGTTGACACTTGAAAGCATGTTTATTCGCAGGTATTAAAGAAATCTTCCGATGTGCATTTGCTCATTTTAAGGATATTACATGGAGTCGTTCATGGCATACCTAGGGCAATATCTCGCAATGAGACCAAATGTTGATGACTTCGTCCAGATGGATTAGGACGGGTCGCTTCATGTGGTATCGGAGCGTTGGTCTTAGCGAACCAGGTCTTGCATTAGTGAGTCTGATTGATAGTCATTAGAATGCATTAGCAAGTCTGGAATTCGACCTTGGCTGCATATTATAAGTTTTGCTTATCATTCCTAGTAGAAAATTTTCTGCTTATCATTCTTAAGTCTAGACACATCTTACCGCATTTATTGCATAGATGGGGCATAGACAGACTAATATCTTAGTATATATGTTACTATAAACTTTATCTTACAGCTTCCGAAGATTCCTCCGTGACTTATGGGATTTTGGTATTATATATACATATGTAAATTATGTATTGAAGAATACCAAACTAAATCCCATAATCTATTTCCTATCAAAAATACTTTATCTGACCGTGCAAGGTGAAACCCGCTACTAGTTCAAGTTCCTCAGATTCCGATAGCTATTGCGATATGGATTTTCACTCGAGCTCCAAAGACAGTGTAACCGGAATGGATCAACCAATCAGCCATCATCAATTCTGGATGAATTGGGGCTGAGTTCGTATTTGACTTAATCAGTGGAGGTAAGAAGAAGGAAATCCTTTCCACCAACCGAATTCACCTCTTGGCGAAGAACCTGAAGCACTTACCGGTGAACCTATCCGAAATACCATTTTCACCCTCATCTCCAGAATAGCCCGCAACGATTACATAATATCTACCATTCTAAATCTTATTCATTCCCTTGTTCAAACCGCCAATCATCCTGGAGTAATAGAAGAAGTCAACGAGCTTCGCGCACGAATAGTGGCTTTAGAGAGTACAATGCACAACTTACAAGCACCAGCAGCATCACCGGCACCAACAGTACCAGTACCAGTACCACCAACAACATACGCCTCAACATAACAATCTATATCTCGAGCATAATCATCGTTCTACATATCATTCTACATCGATTATCTTCATTCTACGTATCGTTCTACCTCATTTATCTTCGTCATACATGGCGATTATGTAATCTCTAATGTTTTAGAGATTATGTACTCTAGTTATAACCGTAAATCATATGAGTTTAATGTCATATTAACTCATTAAATCCATGATTACATCTGAAGAAAATATATATGTAAGTATATCTTCATAAAGATTGTAATTAAAAATTCTTTTGTACAAACTGTTAATCATGAAAATATTTTAACGGGTAGGTAATACCAGAGAAATATTTAGATTTCACATTAATGAGTTACACTGTACACTCTTCAGTTCTGATTCGGTAGTCATTAACAATACTGCTCAAATCCACACATATATGTATCCGTTCACCAAAGAGCAACTATTTTCATTCAAATTTCCTATTCGGATTTTGACCGATCAGAATCCAAGTGAAGATTTGACAAGTGGCATTGTGACGACCCGGAAATTTTCGACCAAATTTAAACTTAACCTTTATATGTTTCCGACACGATAAGCAGAATTTGTAATGTTGAATCTCAAGAAGTTTGGAACTACATTCATGTAATCAATTACCCTTTGACCGTGTTCGACGATTCACGAACAATTATGAGTATATAGATATGTATATATAATATATAATATTAACTGAAAATATTAACAAAATATTAGATATATGATACTTTACATGAACGTATTTGTTTCGATATATTTATCGACAGAATTAAGAGATAATATCAAATGATTTAATTATTAGATACATTATGATATGATTACGGGCATATGTTATGAGGTCCAATGTGATTTAAGAAATCTATTCTTTTTGACAACATTCAAAAAATGGTAAAGTGATTTATAAGTAAGAACAAATGTGTCAATTAACGGGAACCAGACAAGGGTTAGTGGAAATTCCTGTTTAATTTCCAAGGCATGTTTTATAATATTTTCCTCGTAACCTTGATAAGATAACTATGTTAACTTTCATTTTATTTAATACGAAAATAAGAACGTGGAGTGTAAATAACTTAGATGTTGGATATCGACAAGTTAAGTAACTCGACATTTTTCATTAAGAAGATTTCATACGTTTATTTAACCTTTGGACTTTATCCCATTCTTCACCAACAGACTGTAATTTAAAAACTTGAAACCTATTATGAATATATATAATTCTATTTTTCTAAAATGTTTTATGATATAACGATTTCCATTATTTTAACCTTTTAACAAAATGATTCTTAAATATATTTAGTTTTGGAAAACAAAATTATCATATTTATTTGATTTAGTTTCAAAAGTACAAAAAACTTTTTCACTTTAAAAAGAACTTTATTATTAAAACGTATATATCTTTTATAAATATCTAGAACCACTTTTGACAACTCATTACTTAACCAGTATGATAAAGGTAAAGATAACGATATTTATATTTTATTTTATTAAATATATATAACGATTTAAATTAATATTATATATATTTATACGCGTAGTATACGTACATAGTTTTATACTTTTACTATACTTTAACTTTACCTTTACTTTACTTTTACTTTACTTTAACTTTAATAATTCATACTTTAATAATTCACTTTAATAATTCATACTTTAATAATTTACTTTAATAATTCATACTTTAATAATTCATACTTTAATAATTCATTTTAATAATTTATACTTTAATAATTCACTTTAATAATTCATACTTTAATAATTTACTTTAATAATTCACTTTAATAATTCATACTTTAATAATTCACTTTAATAATTCATACTTTAATAATTCACTTTAATAATTCATACTTTAATAATTCACTTTAATAATTCATACTTTAATAATTCACTTTAATAATTCAAAAATCTATTATAAATAGAATTCAATAGGTTTTATTATTTCATAGAAACTTGAAAATATATTTCTCTAAACACTCTCAATCGAATTACATATATATATTTTCTTTGTATTATTTCAAGATATTATTAGTATACATAAAATACTACAACGGAGTTATATTCAGATGATTTCAAAATAAGTTTTCAAACGGGATAGAGCTAAGAAAATTATGGGTTATAGCTATGGAGGTTATGGGTATTGATCGAGGGTATTTCTCGTAAGGTTAACCTAACGTTTATCATTTTCGTTGCGTCTACATACTTTCCTGCAATATTGAATCACAATATTGATACGTTCGTGAATCCGAGACAAACCCTGCACTTGTTCAGTGCCGTCATATACATAATTGCTACGAAATACAGTATTGTGAGTTTCATTACTCCCTTTTTATATATATTTTTGGACTGAAAATACATGCACTATTTTATAACTGTTTTACGAAATGGACACAAGTACTAAAAACATATTCTACGTTGAGTTGTACCACTTTGCATATTTTTCCCTAATAGCTTGGTAACTAATATTTACATGTTGTAAGAGCATGTAAGCGCGAATCCTATTGATATATCTATCGGGTTTGACAACCCCAACCGGGCTAGTCGCTCTATATTGTAAACGGTTGCATAGTACTTCATTTTTACTACACTTGGTACAGTGTAGGGAGATTTCATAATAAAGGGAATATGCCACATTAATTGTTAAGTATGGTTACCGAAGCGCTCAACAACTTATAGAATACTTTTATACACTTGCGAGTGTACGGATATTTATGGAAACTGATATCTTGTGGTCTATTACTATTACGGAAATGATTGATTATGATAAACTAATGAACTCACCAACCTTTTGGTTGACACTTTAAAGCATGTTTATTCTCAGGTTTTAAAGAAATCTTCCGCGCTCATTTTAAGGATATTACCTGGAGTCATTCATGACATACTTTGAAAGACGTTGCATTCGAGTCGTTGAGTTCATCAAGATTAATATTAAGTCAATTATAGTTGGATGTAATATGAAATGGTACGCATGCCGTCAATTTTTGATATAAAGAAAGTTTGTCTTTTAAAAACGAATGCAATGTTTGTAAAACGTATCATATAGAGGTCAAATACCTCGCGATGTAATCAACTATTGTGAATCGTTTATAATGTATATGAACGGGTCCTTTTAGTTGGTATCAGAGCGGTGGTCTTAGCGAACCAGGTCTTACATTAGTGTGTCTAACTTATAGTTGTTAAGATGCATTAGTGAGTCTGAAATTCGACCGTGTCTGCATGTCAAAAGTTTTGCTTATCATTTTTAGTTGGAAATCATCTACTTACCATCCTTAAGAAATTACCTGCTTATCATTCTTAAGTCTAGAAGTGTTTTCCTACATTTATTGCATAATAATGTATAGACGAATTCTTATCTTAGCATATCTGTTACTGTGAACTTTGACTGACATCTTTCAAAGATTCCTCCGTAATTTATGGGATTTTGGTATTATATATACATATGTAAATTATGTATTGAAGAATACCAAATCTAAATTCTACAATCTATTTCATACAAAAAAAATTCTTTCCCTGATCATACAAGATGGATCCCTCAACCAGTTCGAGTTCCTCGAATTCCGACAGCTATGCTGATATGGATTTCCACATGAGCTCCGAAAGCTGCGTGACCGGAATGGATCAACCAATTAGCCATCATCTATTCTGGATGAATTGGGGATGGGTTTGTAATCTACTTAACATTTGGAGACAAGAAGAAGGTGATCCCTTTCATCCACCACATTGCCCTCTTGGCAATGAACCTGAAGCACTTACCGACGAACCTATCTGAAACACCATTTTCTCTCTCATTTCCAGAGTATCTCGTCATGATTATATACTACACCAAATTCTAGATCTTATTTATCCGCTCGTCCGAACCGACAATCACCCCGGTGTAATAGAAGAAGTCAACAAGCTTTGCGCTCGGGTAGTGGCTTTGGAGAATATGGTGCAAAGGTTACAAACACCAGCAGCAGCACCAGCAGCATAACCTGTATCACCATCAACAACATCAACAGTACCATTACCACCACCAAAAACAACCGCATCTCAAACCTCAACTTCACAATCTGTCCCACGAGCATCGATGTCATACGCCATGTAGATAACAAGGAATACCACAACGATGAAGTATTGATTCACAACTTCATTGGGGAAACATTCTACGGCGATTATGTAATTTCTAAAGTTTAGAAATTATCTATCCTAGCCTTAACCATAAATCAAATGAGTTTAATTTAATATTAACTCATTAAATCTATATTACATCTGAAGAAATATACACATATATATTTCCATAAAGACTGTAATAAAATCTTTTGTACAAAATATTAATTGTGAAATTTTTTTTTTAACGGGTAGGTAATACCCGAGAGATATATAAATTCACAATTAATATGTTACATTCTTCGAATCTGATTCAGCAAGTCATCCATTATACTCCTTACTTTCACAACAATATACATTCTTTTATAGAAATCAAAACAACCATACTCATTCAAAATCTAATTACATATTCTGATTTTGAAATCTCAGAATTCGATTCAAGATATAACCGAAATCATCACTCTTAGATTCCTACATCTTTCAAAACTATACTTTGACTTCAAAACTGTCCTAAAACCTCATTTCTATTCATGGAACTCACAAAAATATTTGTACCATTCAAAATCTTAGAACATCATATGTATATTAACAATTACAATATGTGTTCAAACACTTCGAAATTCCTAAAGACATGCGAGATGATGATCCAACCACACATTACCCACTGTCATGCACCTGAAAAGCTCTCAAAACCAAAGTTATAGTTTAACACGTATCCGTGTCAGATCCTTTGATATTTATTACCAAATATAATTTTTCAATCTCTTTCCAAAATAGACAGTTTTATCACAGCTCCAGCAAATCACCTTCATTTATTTATATGAATAAACCCTTCATCATGGTTACCGGGGAACCTTTCATATATCGCCACATTAGCAGTAAACTTATCAACAACTTCATTAACCTTCGACATAAGCCTCTCCAAAAAGCCACTATACTTATTCATTAAAACTCCATCATGTACTCACCTACATCCTGTAACAATAATTGTCACACCAACTACTGGGAATTAGCAATCAGTATTTTGAATTTCGCGACAATTTTTAGTCAAAAGTTATATGTATACATATAACGTCTATCTCATAGACTTACATACTTCGAATGTGAATTTTTTGAAAAACATCCCAAACTATGAACTAGTTCTCCGAAATTGGAAAAATGCTGATGAAGCAGCAAAAACTGTAAACGACTTTAACAGTCAAAAGTTTGATGATAAAGAATAGTATGGTGGTAAAGCTGAGAAAAAGAGAAGGTTTGAAACTGGAAAACGGATTGAGCAGACCATGAAGGAGGCTGTGGACAAATCACAAAGACTAAACCTGCCTTCAAAGGATCCAAATGATTCAGTGTCTACTGAAATCATTAGCAAACACCTTACTTCTTATTCTAAACCTTCACAGACAAATCTTCTTCATCATCCATCTATGTTAAGAATTCTAAGATATTATCGTATCTTTTATTATAAATATCTTCGATATTCCTGAAGATATTTTCACAACTATTCTTATCCAAAATCTTTTATCTCTTCGCAATATCTGCGTTACAACATAAAAAGAAACTGTGTTAGTTTCTAAATTCTGAAAAAAAAATTCGAATTTAAAATAGGAATGTTTTTAAAGTAGTGTTGGGAACTGAAGCATGAGTTAGTATAATATAATGACACTTGATCAACGTGATTATATTATAGTAAGTCATGCTGTGTTTCTAATGGAACGTGATGATTTATAGAACATACCGTCATCATGTACTATTTACATGACTCTTACATTCTACCCAATTTCTAAACATATTAAGAACATATCATCTTGATAGCTCTATATTTTCGGATATTCTGGTAATTTGCCAAATCAAGATCGTGCCATTACGATTTTCTTCTTGGAACATTAACTATGTTCATCCAAAAATTCATATCTACGAATTCTGGACCATTATCTGCTTGACTTAAGGCCGTGAAGAGAAAACGAAAGCATGAAGCTCCGAAATATAATGGAGAATATAAAGCCCGAAAACAACTCCGAAATTACAAACCGTGTATATCAATACGTATAGCAATATAAAGACACGGGAGAATGAAAAACATAATAACCCCAAGGTAATGGTAGAAGAAAATAACTTCCTCCGGTGGTAGATGAAAAAGAAGAATGACAGATATGAAAGTTAAGAGTATATCAAGAATCAATACTGGATGAATCATATTAACTAATGCTTTAAAGTATGAATTGAGGAGAAAGACTAGAAGGTGTGAGCTGTGGAAATAAAGAAACGAAGGGGGTGGATTTATAGTAAAATATCAGACAGAGAAATGGAGACAGATTATCGCATTTAATCAAAAAAGATCATGATTTCCTTAATTGCCGAAGAACCAAATCTTATTGCAAAGATTTTCTTTAAATCCCATGAATTCCGGAAATCAATCATAACTACGTCATCCGTTAAAACAAATATACGTTTACTCATTTCACTCTCTTGCGATAGCTTCACTTATACTCTTCGCGTAATCAAATTGTTTTATCTATATTACTCAATGATAATAAAACTCTATTTATCAACTCATATTCATCATGAAAACATTTTTATAGTTAGCCATGACGACCTCGATCAAATTTCGGGACGAAATTTCTTTAACGGGTAGGTACTGTGACGACCCGGAAATTTCCGACCAAATTTAAACTTAACCTTTATATGTTTCCGACACGATAAGCAGAATTTGTAATGTTGAATCTCAAAAAGTTTGGAACTACATTCATGTAATCAATTACCCTTTGACCGTGTTCGACGATTCACAAACAATTATGAGTATATAGATATGTATATATAATATATAATATTAACTAAAAACATTAACAAAGTATTAGATATATGATACTTTACATGAACGTATTTTTTTCGATATATTTATCGACAGAATTAAGAGATAATATCAAATAATTGAATTATCAGATACATTATGATATGATTACGGGCCTATGTTATGAGGTCCACTGTGATTTAAGAAATCTATTCTTTTTGACAACATTCGAAAAATGGTAAAGTGATTTATAAGTAAGAACAAATGTGTCAATTAACGGGAACTAGACAAGGGTTAGTGGAAATTCCTGTTTAATTTCCAAGGCATGTTTTATAATATTTTCCTCGTGACCTTGATAAGATAACTATGTTAACTTTCATTTTATTTAATATGAAAATAAGAACGTGAAGTGTAAATAACTTGGATGTTGGATATCGACAAGTTAAGTTACTCGACATTTTTCATTAAGATGATTTCATACGTTTATTTAACATTTGGACTTTATCCCATGCTTCACCAACAGACTGTAATTTAAAAACTTGAAACCTATTATGAATATATATAATTCTACTTTTCTAAAATGTTTTATGATATAACGATTTCCATTATTTTAACCTTTTAACAAAACGATTCTTAAATATATTTAGTTTTGGAAAACAAAATTATCATATTTATTTGATTTAGTTTCAAAAGTTCAAAAAACGTTTTCAGTTTAAAAAGAACTTTATTATTAAAACGTATATATCTTATATAAATATCTAGAATCACTTTTGATAACTCATTACTTAACCAGTATGATAAAGATAACGATATTTATATTTTATTTTATTAAATATATATAACGATTTAAATTAATATTATATATATTTATACGCGTAGTATACGTACATACTTTTATACTTTTACTATACTTTAACTTTACCTTTACTTTACTTTACTTTAAATTTAATAATTTATACTTTAATAATTCACTTTAATAATTATACTTTAATAATTTACTTTAATAATTCATACTTTAATAATTTACTTTAATAATTCATACTTTAATAATTCACTTTAATAATTCATACTTTAATAATTCACTTTAATAATTTATACTTTAATAATTCACTTTAATAATTCATACTTTAATAATTCACTTTAATAATTCACTTTAATAATTTATACTTTAATAATTCACTTTAATAATTCATACTTTAATAATTCATTTTAATAATTCATACTTTAATAATTCACTTTAATAATTCATACTTTGATAATTCACTTTAATAATTAAAAAATCTATTATAAATAGAATTCAATAGGTTTCATTATTTCATAGAAACTTGAAAATATATTTCTCTAAACTTTCTCAATCGAATTACATATATATATTTTCTTTGTATTATTTCAAGATATTATTAGTATACATAAAATACTACGACGGAGTTATATTCAGACGATTTCAAAATAAGTTTTCAAACGGGATAGAGCTAAGGAAATTATGGGTTATAGCTATGGAGGTTATGGGTATTGATCGAGGGTATTGCTCGTAAGGTCAACCTAACGTTTATCATTTTCGTTGCGTCTACGTACTTTCCTGCAATATTGAATCACAATATTGATACGTTCGTGAATCCGAGACAAACCCTGCACTTGTTCAGTGCCGTCATATACATAATTGCTACGAAATACAGTATTGTGAGTTTCATTACTCCCTTTTTATATATATTTTTGGGCTGAGAATACATGCAATGTTTTATAACTGTTTTACGAAATGGACACAAGTACTAAAAACATATTCTACGTTGAGTTGTACCACTTTGCATATTTTTACCTAATAGCTTGGTAACTAATATTTACATGCTGTAAGAGCATGTAAGCGCGAATCCTATTGATAGATCTATCGGGTTTGACAACCCCAACTGGGCTAGTCGCTCTAGTATCGTAAACGATTGCATAGTACTTCGTTTTTACTACACTTGGTACAGTGTAGGGAGATTTCATAATAAAGGGAATATGACACATTAATTGTTAAGTATGGTTACCGAAGCGCTCAACAACTTATAGAATACTTTTATACACTTGCGAGTGTACGGATATTTATGGAAACTGAAATCTTGTGGTCTATTACTATTACGGAAATGATAGATTATGATAAACTAATGAACTCACCAACCTTTTGGTTGACACTTTAAAGCATATTTATTCTCAGGTATTAAAGAAATCTTTCGCTGTGCATTAGCTCATTTTAAGGATATTACCTGGAGTCATTCATGACATACTCTGAAAGACGTTGCATTCGAGTCGTTGAGTTCATCAAGATTAATATTAAGTCAATTATAGTTTGATGTAATATGAAATGGTATGCATGCCATCAATTTTTGATGTAAAGAAAGTTTGTCTTTTAAAAACGAATGCAATGTTTGTAAAACGTATCATATAGAGGTCAAATACCTCGCGATGTAATCAACTATTGTGAATTATTTATAATGTATATGAATGGGTCCTTTCAGGCATAATGAAGAAAATAATGGACAAAATAAAATTGATTAGTAACCAATTAATTAACTACGTAAAATGTTAAAATTATACTAACCAAATCCTAGCTAACTGTTCCTAGCTAACTGTTTCTATAACCGTTATGACTATTTCTTTATTTCATTTTATTTATTGTCATTTTAATTATCGCAATTTATTTATAACAATTTTAATTATCACAATTTATTTATCGCAATTTTAATTATCGCAATTTTAATACTCGTAATTTTATTTATCGTCATTTATTTTACGCACTTTATTTATCGTCATTTAATTACTGTTATTTATTTTACGCATTTTAAATATCATTGGACAATCGGGACACATGTACTAACTACTGGACTACTAGACTACTAAAAAGTATTAAAAGAGTAGGAAATATTAATTACAACACATTTTGACTTAAAATATCGTTAATACATTACACCTACTACAATTAAATAATTCCTCAAGTTGCCACTTGATTTCATCTTAAACATCCTTTGTATCTTGATGATTACAATCAGCGTTTAATCATCTAAAAACACAATTCTCTTGAAACCACCTCATATTGATAACCGATGATTCAGATATGGTAGCATTAAATGTAGAGGAAACAGCAAAATTGTAGATGGTCTAAATGGCCAAAAGTTAGATAATAAAGAATGGAATGTTAGGAACGCTCGATAGAAAATTTGGTACTGAAAAATGGATTTAGCAAACCATGAAGAAGACCGAGGACAAATACAAGGACCAAACCCTATATTCAAAGAATCCAGATAATTCTGTATCCGATGAAATCTTTAGAGAATATCTTGCTCCGTACTCATGTTAAATCTTGTGGAAAATCTTTCTTCATCAACCTTCGATCTTAGAAATTATGAAAATATCATCATAAATATCTTTGATATTTCTAAGAATATTTTCATAAATATTCTTGTCCGAAATTATTTATCTCTTCGTGATATCCGTGTAAAGGAAACTATTTTAGTTTCTAAAGTTATTTGAAATTCAAGTTTAAATTATGAATGATTTCTGGAGAAGTGTTAGAAATTGAAGCATAAATTAGTATAATATAATGACGTCAGGCCAACGTGGTTATATTACAGTAAGTCATGCTGAATTTCTAATGGAACGTGATGTTTCACAGATAATACCGTCATCATGTGCCATGTGACATAACTCTTTCATTCTATTTAACCTCTAAACATATAAATAAATTATTTCTTGATATTTCTATCTCCTCTGTGATTTCTGGTAATTTAACAAGCCAGATCGTGCTATTACCATTTCTTTCTGAGAACGTTAGCTATAATCATTCGAAATTCAAAGATTTAATCTACGAATCCGAGACGTCTTAATCGCTTTACTTAGAGATGGGAAGATAAACAAAAGCATGGAACTTCATAATATAGATAAGAAGATGAGCGACATCAAACAAGAAATTACAAATCATGTATATCTATGCGAATAGCAAGATAAAGACATGGGGAAATTAAAAAAAAATATTATAACCCCAAGGTAATAGTAGAAGTTAACAGATTTATCCGGTGGTAGATGAAAAAGGAGGAAAACAGAAGCGATTGTCAGAAGAAGGACAAGGATCAGTACTGGATTAAGCATTTTTAAAATCTATAGAAGTATGGATTAAGGAAGAAAGTATAGGAATGCTGAGGATAATGAAACGGAAGAGGTAAATTTATAAAGGAAATATCTGACAGAGCAATCGAGGCAGATGACTGCATTTAATTAAAGAGATCTTAATTTCCTTAATCACTGACGAATCAAATCTTATATAGATAACGAAGAATTTCTTTGAAATCCCTTGAATTCCGACATCAACCATGACTAGTCAAAAGTTATGATGAAACTTGTCTTTCTCATTTCACTATTTAGTGATAGCTTCATTCGTACTCTTCGAGTAATCGAATTGTCTTATTCATATTACTCAATAGTGATAAAATTTTATTTTATCAATTCATATTCGTCATGAAAACATATTTATTGTTAACCATGACAACCACAATCAAAGTTCGGGACTAAATTTCTTTAACGGGTATGTACTGTGACTACCTGGAAAATTTCGACTAATTTTAAACCAAACTCTCGATACGATTTTATATTTTTGACACAATAAGCAAAGTCGGTAAGGTTGAGTCTCAAAAAGTTTGAACTGTTTCATATATTCAATTGACCTTCGACTGCTCTCGACGATTCACGAACAATTAATTGTAAATAGATATGTGTGTATGCATATATAAATAATAATTCGAAATATGATTTGAAGTATTATATGGTGTTGTTATTAAAAATTTATAAAATAAAAATAGGATATTATAACTATTATTATTAAAATATATCTCTATATATAAATAAAGTATAATAAAAATAAATATTAAATGGTTTTAATACTCGTTTGATGTTTCGATTGATATTAAGCAAGTTAAATTCAAACTTATTTAATTTTAAAATAAACGGTGATACGAAAATGAGTTCTATAAATTTTAGGCTTATTAAAAATGTATTTAGGAACTATTTGTTACGTTTTAACACTTTTTATATTTTACCAAGAATTGAGAGGGACAATTGATGTAATTTTTAATTAATAAATTAAGGATTGAATTTTATACCATAAAGACCGAAATAAATAAATATAGTTAATATAAAAATTTGAGATTTTTCCAAAGGCTTTTATTCGCCACTAATTAACAACAGAGTACGAATTACTATGCCTAATAAAACTGTCGGTAGAATGAATCTAGTATTTGGGACTGTTGATCGATCTTAACATGTTTATTATTATATATACTATTAATATTATTATATTATATATAATTGTGTTGATTAAACGTCTAACTGAAATTGGAATCATGTGAATTAGATACTGTGTTTAATTGAAGGATTTACTCTGATTAACTTTATTGATTGATTATTCCGTGACTTTAATTTTCTCCTTTTTGTGTGATACTGACTCTATCACTTCCTCTTTATATATTCATACATAATTATTAGGATGCATATTCATATACTCATGCATATACATAGTTATATCTAAGAATCATATATGTAAACATCACCACCATTGCCAAACACCAAGCTCAACCTCCAAACCATCACCTTTCTTACCATCATCGTGAAACGCCATCACAATCTTACAAACCACCGGACTACCACTACCACGAATCACTTTGGGTTCTGTTATGATCATTTGAAACACCACCCATTTGCTATTGTTTTTTCTCTTCAGCCAGCCACCTTAATACCATCATCATTTGATCACTTACACCACTATCACATGTATTTTAGTTTCCATTTCTACTTAGAATCGTGAAGCAATCACCCAACCTTCTACCATCATCAACACTCTCCTACAACTACTATCACTCACAAACGGTTATTTTACTTTTGACTTCTAGTTCGATTACCAACACCACCACAACCGACTATCTACTGCTACTTGCTAATACTCGAAGGAAACCTGTTGCTATTCTTATTTTCTATTACGATAACCACTACCCTCACCAATTCTTCGATCACCAAAACTGTTAACTGGTTACTGTTATGATTTTCTATGTTTTCGGTTCCACAAGAACTCCAACACAAATCCATCATCTATTGATAGACCAACTCTCACCACCCATCTTCTCTATACTTATATATACACGACATACATATACATATACATAACCACCTTCATCTGCCACCATCAAATTCTTCTCTTTTTATTTTTCGGTTTCCTACTACAATCGAGACCCAAAACCACCCACGTAACCGAAGGACCACCCATCTTTCTCTTTCTCTTTTGTTTCTCCTATTTTTCTTCCTGATCAAAACAGCCTCCACAACAAATCCTTTATTAAACTACAGCTTGTTTCTGGTTGTTGCTAATACTAATCGATACTCTTTCTGTTTCTAATCAATCCCTCCCTAAATACTTCTGTCCGGATAACCTCCACCGTAGGTAAGACCACTATAAAACCCATTTGTTTGTTTCAACCTTCTTTGTTCTTTGATTGTTTATGCTTCTTGACCCATGTGAAAAGCTATACCAATCAAAAGAAAATAGGTTTGCTTTCTTGCCCTTTTCTACTTCTTTACGTGACAAGACTAAAATTATTTATGAAATTTACTTTGGTGGTGAGGACCACTCTTGTCTCCTTTCTTTTTTAATAAACTAAAGTTGATCACCATTACAAATCAAAAACCCTCATTTATACTCCTGCTACTACAGCACTACGTTATATATATATTTTTTAGTTGATATTGACATTGAGATAGTGACTGGATGATGAGATAATTGCTGTGTTTGATCGAAGTCCAAACAAAAACCAATAACCGTGAACTTTTGATTAAATTGATGTTACTTGGGCCGTCTTACATATTGGACTTATTTAATTTATGCAAATGGACCGAGGGCCAACTATTTAAATCCTATTGGGCTTAGACAAGTTATTTGGGCCGAAGCCTTTATTTTAATTTGGGCCGAGAGCATGTTATACTCTCTGATGAGCCGTATAAATGAGAATTATGATAAAGATACAAGAACGATGGCAAGATGATAATTGATGGTGTATGATGTGTTAGGAATACATTAAATGATATACATATAGAGAAGTTGACGACATTATGATCATGATTATGATTAACAGGAACTGTAAGATGATGAGATGAGTGTGATTCTATGATGATGTGTGTATGTCGATCATTGTGATGTTAATGAAAAAGATGATATACGGTTATAAAGAATAGTAGATGATGATGATGTTAAGCGAGTGATCATGATGATAGAAAGATGATAATGATTGTGAAGTAAGGATGATGATGATGGTAATAATACATGATGATGATGATGAGAAACATGTCGATATGAATATTCACGATTGCATGATAAAATGAAGATGGTATGATAATCATTATGATGTCGATGGTGGTATTTAATAGAAAAATAGAAACGGACGAATAGTTAAGGGAGTTATCGAGTTAGCGGGACGTCGCGGGTTCAAACCCGGACTTGGGCATTATTTTTAAGGGCTACTTCTTTGAGGTAGTTTACATATTACACATTATTATTATTATTATTATTATTATTATTATTATTATTATTATTATTATTATTATTATTATTATTATTATTATTATTATTATTATTATTATTATCATTATTAGTATTGTTATTAGTAAAAGTATTATTATTATTAATATCATTAACATTATTATTATCACAAATATTATTATTATTATTAACATATAACATTTTTATTTATTTTTAGTAGTATTATCATTATTATTAATATTAAAAGTATTTTCATTTTCTTTTTATCAACATTTATTATTATATTTATCATGATTTTTAGTATTATTTTTACCACTATTATTATTAGTATTATTAATTCATCAAATAAAGATTTTTCTATATAAAAATATAATTAGGACATAAAACATGACTATATTAATATTTTTGTAATAAATATTAATTATCTAGTTAAAGTATATAAAAATAAATATATCTAATGAGGTTATTAATGAAACATTAAAATAACAACTATATCACTAATAATATGTAAATTTGTTCGATTACCATTATATATGTTAATATATATAAATGCTATAGGTTCGTAAATCCGAGGCTAACCCTGCATTGTTCAGTATCGTCGTATGCATATTTTTACTACAAAATCTCGTATTGTGAGTTTCATTTGCTACCTTTTTAAATGCTTTTGCAATATATATTTTTGGGACTGAGAATACATTCGCTGCTTTTATAAATGTTTGACGAAATAGACACAAGTACTTGAAACTACATTCTATGGTTGAATTATTATACCGGATATCACCCTTTTAGCTTGGTAGCCTAAGAATTAGGTAACATACCCCCTAATTGACGCGAATCCTAAAGATAGATCTATTGGGCCTAACAAACCCCATCCAGGTTATGGATGTTTTAGTACTTCGATTTTATATACAGATGAGTATACCTGTATATTTGGGGATATTCTAGATGCATTTATTAATGTCGGTTACCAGGTGTTCACCATATGAATGAATTTCAATTCGCAGGTTATGTGTACTATTTTATTACACAGGTTATGTGTAATATAAAAATAAAATCTTGTGGTCTATTAAAATTATGAAAATGAATGATTATGATAAACTAATGAACTCACCAACCTTTTGGTTGCCACTTGAAAGCATGTTTATTCTCAGGTATAAAAGAAATCTTCCGCTGTGCATTTGCTCATTTTAAGGATATTACATGGAGTCGTTCATGGCATACCTACGAAAATATCTCGCAATGGGACCAAATGTTGATGACTTCGTCCAGATTTATTAGGACGGGTCGCTTCAGAAGAAACCTCTAAACGGAACATCCGACACATAATGGGCAATTGGTCATCAATCTTCATTATGATTCGTGAAACAACTTATTTTTATGATTTGGCATGTAACTTTAAATGATTTAATCATTGTGTGTGAAAAATTGGGATTTTTAAATTGGTGTGAGGTAGTACACTTGTATTGCTACTCTCACACATTATCACACTCATGTTTGTAATAATTCGACAATTGTGCTTGCTTGGATGCATTTGTATATGCTTGTGGTTCCTTTGCTTGTTTGTCAATATTAGTGGCAGGATATACCTTTTG
Source organism: Rutidosis leptorrhynchoides (assembly GCF_046630445.1). Classification (NCBI taxonomy): domain Eukaryota; kingdom Viridiplantae; phylum Streptophyta; class Magnoliopsida; order Asterales; family Asteraceae; genus Rutidosis; species Rutidosis leptorrhynchoides. The sequence goes on from NC_092340.1 coordinate 250,116,405, forward strand.
ATGATTGATCTAAGCCTGGCATTAAGTTCAGGCGTCTAGCTCATCGAAATGCACACTTTTGGTGACTATGTTTATCCGATTGATGACAATAAAGATAACTTGATCTATTCCAGTTTTTATTTCTTCTCTTTTCTATTCTATTTTCAAAATGTCCCTCCATTTTTCTCATTCTATCGTTTAATACAATGAGGGAATTGAATCAAACTAAGGGTATGGGAGAGTAAATCTCGGGTCATTTTAAACTTTTTTGGGTTAAACTTATCGCATATACTTTTAAAGATTGAAAGTTGCGTTGTTGATAAAACTAATTTTTGGAACATGTCTTACCATTACATTAATCCATATCTTTAACACTTAATTGGTAATAAACTTGGTTTTTTTTTTCTCAAAAGGAAAAGTAAAGTCTTTTCCTTGTGCTTCAAATTTAAGAAAGTAAAGTCTCCCTTTTGTGTTTATGATTGTAATTTTTAAGTGAGAGTAAAGTCTTTCACTTGGTGCACCAAAACCAAGTATTTAAAGCTTTATGCTTTAACACTTCTGGATGAGTCAAGTTCATCTATGCTAGGGAGTCAAGTCTCCCGAATGTCGTTTTACTTGGTGTAGGAGACTTCCTAGTCCACACCATTTTATTTTGACATTGGTTGTCTCATCATTTCACGATGTTTCAATCGATGTATCATACTGTGGGAAGAGGAGCCACCGAGCTTCACCGTGTGTTGTCTTCTTGATGAAGAGCAATGGCTTCATTCTAGTGTTGAATCTCGGGTCATTTTGAACTTTTTCAGGTTAAACTTATCGCCTATACTTTTTAAAGATTGAAAGTTGCATTGTTGATAAAACTAATTTTTGGAACAAGTCTTACCATTACATTAATCCATATCTTTAGCACTTATTTGGTAATAAACTTGGTTTTTTTTTTCAAAAGGAAAAGTAAAGTCTTTTCCTTGTGCTTCAAATTTAAGGAAGTAAATTCTTCCTTTCGTGTTTATGATTGTAATTTTTAAATGAAAGTAAAGTCTTTCACTTGGTGCACCAAAAATAAGCGTTTAAAGCTTTATGCTTTAATACTTACGGATGAGTCAAGTCCATCCATGATAGGGAGTCAAGTCTCCCGAATGTCGTTTTACTTGGTGTGGGAGACTTCCTAATCCATACCATTTTATATTGACATTAGTTGTCTCATCATTTCACGATGTTTCAATTGATGTATCATACTTTGGGAAGAGGAGCCACCGAGCTTCACCGTGTGTTGTCTTCTTGATGAAGAGCAATGGCTTCGTGCTAGTGTTGCTAGACAACACACGCCATAGCCAAAAGCTATGGAATCCCTTTTGTTCGATCAATTATGGAAAAGTAGTTTCTACTTCCTACTTTTTTTCAAAATAAGCATAAAAGCTTGTTATGTGGGAAGTAGCCAAGTGAATAAAAGCTTTGAGCTTTGACACTCCCGGGAGAGTCGAGTCCTCCCAACGTCTCATTTTGGAAGTCAAGTCTTCCAAACTTGGAAGTAAAGTCTTTCAAGTTTTTTGTTGTTTCAAGCTTGGGAGTAAAGTCTCACGAGTTAAGTTTTGTCCCAAAAAGACCTAAGCTTGGAAGTGAACTCTTCCGGGTATCGTGCAATTAACCCAATGCCAATCTTACACCCAAGGTAGTTGCTTTCTCATCGCCTTCAACACAAGAAGGTAGTTCACTTCGGTGATATACGGGGGAAGTAACTGCCAGTGCAGTCATCCCATGCTAGGATGGCTTGTATACACATCACCTTATGAGCCCAAGATAGCTTTTGTCTCTTCGCCTTCAACACAAGAAGGTAGTTCACTTCGGTGATACACCGGGGCAATAGTTATCCGTGCGGTTATCTCAAAACCGGGATGGCTTTGGAATGTACATAGCTTGAAACAATAAAATTTTTGAAAAACTTGTCTCGTTTCACAACTTGGCTCGTTTTCCCTTTTCAAAAATGAAAATGGTTTTCATAAAGCCTTGTCTTCCTTAAGGCTTAAACGTTTTTCTTGGTTAACTCATGAAAATTGGTGCTCCATTTTACCATGTGAAGCTTGTGGGTATTCTTTGTTCGATTGTGGTTCCAAGAATAAGATGGAGGAGATGAAAACTCGTTGATCCTATGGTTTGAAGAAGCTCCTAGAAAGGTTTCCACTAAAAAGCTTAAATCTTGATATGTTTGCTATTAAAGTGCAAAACTTGTGGATATTTGAACCTTTCTAGGGAGTATATATATATGTATTTGTTTACTTAATTTCTTGAAGAGATTGAGAAGATGTGAAGATTGTTAGTTTAGGCTTGAATTGTGGTCGATATTGAGGATATTTGAAGATTGTTTGAAGCTTTGCAATGAGTTCTTATTGGTAGTTGAGGAAGAAGAGAGGATTTTATGCTTGGTCCTTAGCAAATGCAAGTGCTTGGAGTTCATTCTAGCCATCAAATTGCTCATCCATTGAGGTATCATTCATTGCCCAACTATCGCACTTTAGCTTTGATCATTGAATGCTATTTTTTTCCAAGTCATGTTTTGTTGATTTGCTTGCTTGAGGACAAGCAAGGTTCAAATGTAGGGGGTTTGATATTACTCTAATTATACACATTTTATCTCGCAATATCTCCCTCATTTCATTTGGTTTTGAGGATCATTGGGCCCAAAAGTTGTTTATTCGCGCTAAAGTGTCGGTTCAAGGCTAAAAGCTCAAATTGGTGAAAAATTGACTAAAACTTAGCCTATTTAGTGAGCCAAAGTGCAGGGCATTATCCAAAGTGAAAAAGGATTGCAAAATAGGCAATTCCAAGTGAAAAATGAAGATTTTGGAAGTGCAGTTATGTGGTGCGGCGCACCAAATTCAAAAAGCGGTGCACCTTAACACTAAAAAGCCAAAATTCAAATTCAGAACTTGAAGATCAGAATTGCAGTTATAAGGTGCGGCGCTCCTGCCTTACCCTGCGGCACACCAGTGTCCCACGCCTTAAGGTGCGGCGCACCTCCTCTAGGTGCGGGGCACCTCGCTATTTTTGAGCAGAAACTTTGGAAAGTATAAAAGGAAAGAGATAGGGTTTTCAAGATGTTGTTGCAGTTTTTAGCACGATTTTTCATCATCAAGCCCTAATTTCATCATCAAGAAGGAGATTAAGGCTAATTTGGAAGATCAAGCAAAAGCTCAAGCAATCTCATCATTAGATCTATCTAGTGGAAGATCAAGCAAAAGCTCAAGCAATCTCACCATTAGATCTATCTAGTTTTGCCAATTGGGTTGTAATCTCCACCTTTATTTCTCTAGTTTTGAATTGAATACTTGTAATAGACTAATATGATGTTTATTTGTGATTCAATGCTTATGATTAGTGTAATCTTAGTCATGCTTGGCTAATTTAATTGTGTTTGCTTATATATGATTCTCTAGTGTAAGGATTTGCCCTAAATCAATTGAATGAAGTTATTTGAATGAAATATATGAGCAAGTGTTATTGTGTTAGCTATGAGGTCCATTGATATGCATTGTTTTAGGCTTTACTTTGATTACATAGATTGTGTAGCTCTCTTAGTTATTTGAGAACTGAATCAATTTTTGCTTCAACACTTTAAGTGATCTAGACAACTAAATTAGGAATCTCAAGTCATTGTGTTCTTAGTTTAGGTTGGTTTTCAATTGGCCTTTACTCAACATAGTGGTGTTCGATTATCTTAAGTGATTTTGATAGTTGAAGGGTTTTAAGTGATTCCAACTTAAGCATAATCTAAATAACTGCTCATTCTTAACTTGATCTTAGGATACAATGCTTAAGTGAGTTTTCAAAGTGTAATATGATTAAGGTTTGGTAGTAATGCTAAACATTCAATAGTTCAACAACTAATGCAATAGCAAATTGGGTAAAATGGGGCAATCTGTGACAACCCGGAAGACCAAATTTAAACTTAATCTTTATATGTTTCCGACACGATAAGCAAAGTCTGTAATGTTGAGTCTCGAAAGTTTTGGAATTATATTCATCTAAACAATTACCCTTTGACCGTGCTTGACGATTCACGAACAATATATATATATATATATATATATATATATATATATATATATATATATATATATATATATATATATATATATATATATATATATATATATATATATATATATATATATATATATATATATATATATATATATAAATATTAATTGAAAACGTTAACAAAGTATTGGATGTATAATACTTTACATGAACGTATTTGTTTCAATATAATGTTTAATATATTTATCGACGGAATTAAAAGATATTATCAAATGATTGAATTATCAGATACATGATGAATTTGTTACGGGTCTCTATTACGAGGTCCACATCGATTTGAGAAATCATTCCTTTTTAACGATATTTGGAAAAATTGGTAAAGTGATCTACAAGTGAGAACAAGATGTCAATTAACGAGTGTTAGACAAAAGTTAGTGGAAATTTCTGTTTGATTTTCAATGCATGCTTTACAATAATTCCCAAGTTACTTTTGATAAAATAACAATTTAGTTTTCATATTAGTTAAGGTGAAAGTGAAATTAGGGAATATTGATAACTTAGAAAATAGGTATCGACAAGTTAAATAAATCGACATTTTACATTAAGATAATTTCATACGTTTAGTTAACCTTTGGACTTTATTCCATGCTTCACCAACAGGCTATAATTTAAAAACTTGAAACCTATTATGAATATATATAATTCTACTTTTCTAAAAATGTTTTATGATATAACGATTTCCATTATTTTAACCTTTTAACAAAATGATTCTTAAATATATTTAGTTTTGGAAAACAAAATTATTATATTTATTTGATTTAGTTTCAAACGTACAAAAACGTTTTCAATTTAAAAAGAACTTTATTATTAAAATGTATATAACTTTTATAAATATCTAGAACCACTTTTGACAACTCCTTACTTAACCAGTATGATAAAGATAACGATATTTATATTTTATTTTATTAAAAATATATAACGATTTAAATTAATATTATATATATTTATACGCGTATTATACGTACATAGTTTTATACTTTTACTATACTTTAACTTTACCTTTACTTTACTTTTACTTTACTTTAACTTTAATAATTCACTTTAATAATTCATACTTTAATAATTCACACTTTAATAATTCACTTTAATAATTCATACTTTAATAATTCACTTTAATAATTCATACTTTAATAATTCACTTTAATAATTCATACTTTAATAATTCACTTTAATAATTCAAAAATCTATTATAAATAGAATTCAATAGGTTTCATTATTACATAGAAACTTGAAAATATATTTCTCTAAACTCTCTCAATCGATTTACATATATATTTACTCAGTATTATTTCAAGATATTATTAGTATACATAAAATACTACGACGGAGTTATGTTCAGGCGATTTCAAAATAAGTTTTCAAACGGAATAGAGCTAAGAAAATTATGGGTTATAGCTATGGAGGTTATGGGTATTGTTCGGGGGTATTGTGAGTGAAGTTAAACTAGTATTTATCATCTCCGTTACGTCTACGTACCTTTCCTGCAATATTGAATCACAATATTGATACGTGAGCACTCATAACTTAACTTTTATATATTATTAGTGTATCCCTGACTAGTGCTCGAGTGTATAGAATATTGCATGCTTGTACATTTAATATTGTCGTTAAATGGTTGATGATAGATTATGAACTAGTTACATATGCAGTTGAGATAAGGTATATGATATGCATGTTGTTGGAAAGTTAGCGAAAAATTAATAACTTTTCATTTAGAAAGCTTATAGTTTTGATGAACGGATTAAAAGATATGGTCAACTGAATTATTATTAATTTTAGTATTATTATTATTATTAAAATGATTATTATTATTACTATAGTCATTATTATCGTCTTTATTATTATTATTTAATAATAATAATAATAATAATTATTATTATTATCATTATCGTTATTAATATAAGTATTATTATTGTTATTATTATCGTTATTATCATTAAGGTTATTATTAATATTATCATTATTAGTATTTTTATAATTATTAGTATTATCATTATCATTAATATTATTATAATGCTTACTAGTATCATTATCATTAATATTATTATAATACTTACTAGTATCATTATCATTAAAACTAATATTAGTATCATCTAATTATTATGATTACTATTATTATCATTATTATAAATACGATATAAAAGAGGACTAAAATCTATTAAACAAGTCGATTAGGAAATTTTGAGTATAAGTATCATGATTCAGTTAAAATATTGTTAAGATTATGAGTTAGATAAAAAAGTATTGTTTTCATTATTTTTTATCATTATTAGTAATATTATTATGACATTAGTATTACTATAAAAGATTATTATTTGTTATCAAAGTTATTATTATCATTAGTAAATATCAATATTGTTATTATTATTATTATTATTATTATTATTATTATTATTATTATTATTATTATTATTATTATTATTATTATTATTATTATAATTAATATTATTATTATTATAAAATAATACAACTTTTGGTTCATTATTATTATTATCAATATTATATTATTTAATCAAATAAATACTTGATACAAATATATATTTATGATACATATCACTACATTTTTATCATTAAAAAGATATTATGTGAACATTATACAAATTATAATACTTACTATATAAAAATATATTTTTACTATATATTAACATAAATTTTTTTATCATTAATACATTATAATAAATGATGAAATTAAAATATTGTAAGAATATCGTTTTCATTATTTTATCATTATTATTATTATTAAAAGTATCATTAATATTAAAACTATCATGCTATTAAAATGATCATTTTTAATAGAAATATCATTGTTATTATAAGATATCATTTTTTTAGTATCATTTTAGTATTATTATTATTAAAAATTATCATTTTGAATAAAATTATTATTTTTATATAAAATATTATTATTATTATAGGTAATATTAAAAAGTATCATTATTATTAAAATTATCATGATTAGAATTATCACTTTATTATAATTAATATCATCATTAGTAAATAAATTTTGTTATTATTATTATTAGTAGAATAATAATAATTATTATTATTATTACAAAAAAATACAGGTTTTACTCATTATTATTATCATCAATATTATTTTATCAAATAAATATGTGATACAATTACATTAATAATACATACAACTATATTTTTATGATATTGAGTGAACTGTATAAATTTTATTACTTGAGATATATAATAGTATATTTTTATCATATATAAATTTTAATATAAATTTTTATTTATTAATAAATGACTTGTATTATTTAGTTTAATAAAATCTAATAAATATATTTAAATATATAAGATAACTATATTTAAGTTATATAATAAACATGTATAGATTTTAGAAGTCATTTTGGGTCAAGTTGACTTTTGTTGACTTTTGCATATCGGTCTCGAGCATTAGGATTGTGATACACTATGATGTGACTTAAATTATTAGACAGATATTGACCAACATATAAATACATATACTAATATAGGTTCGTGAATCCGAGGCCAACCCTGCACTTGTTCAGTGCCATCATATGCGCAATTACTACGAAAAACAGTATTGTAAGTTTCATTTGCTCTCTTTTTAAATGCTTTTGCAGTATATATATTTGGGACTGAGAATACATGCGCTTTTATAAATATTTTACGAAATAGACACAAGTAATCGAAACTACATTATATGGTTGAATTGATCGAAGCCGAATATGCCCCTTTTAGCCTGGTAATCTAAGAATTAGGGAACTGGCCCCTAATTAAGGTGAATCCTAAAGGTAGATCTACGGGAACTAACAACCCCCATTCTGAAATTTGGAATGCTTTAGTACTTCAAAATTTATCATGTCCGATGGGTGTCCCAGAATGATGGGGATATTCTATATGCATCTTGTTAATGTCGATTATCAGGTGTTCAATCCATATGAATGATTTTTGTCTCTATGTATGGGACGTATATTTATGAGAAATGGAAATGAAAATCTTGTGGTCTATTAAAATTATGGAAATGATCGATTATGATAAACTAATGAACTCACCAACCTTTTGGTTGACACTTTAAAGCATGTTTATTCTCAGGATTGAAAGAAATTTTCCGCTGTGCATTTGCTCAATTTAAAGATATTACTTGGAGTCATTCATGGCATATTTCAAAAGACGTTGTATTCAAGTCGTTGAGTTCAGTAAAGATTATGATTAAGTAAATGACAGATTAGGTCATTTATAGTTGGATATTATGAAATGGTATGCATGCCTGTCAACTTTTGATGTAATGAAAGTTTGTCTTTTAAAACTAATGCAATGTTTGTAAAATGTATCTTATACAGGTCAAATACCTTGCAATGTAATCATATGTTACTGTATTCGTTCTTATGGATTAGGACGGGTCTTTACACAATCCAAGCATAGAGAGGATTAGGTAAGTGAACACTACTTAGTTAATTGATTTAGTCCTTAATACTTAGTTACTTGTTACTTGTTACTAGTTTTAATTGTTAAGTTTAAGTTTTTTTACTTGCGCACGTTTTAGTTGTTAATTAAAATCAATCAAAACCCCCCAATCAAACAAACCCTAGGACAATTAATAGTTTCAATTATTCTACTTACACCGCTCTCTTGGGATGACCTTGAAATGAATACTTACATAAAAAGTGCTATAATAATCGGGTTCTAAGTGCTTGTTAGTTGTGTGTGCTTATTTGTAGTGTTTGAATCTCGTATAAATTTGAGGGTAATTGATGTATTGTTCCGCACACATCACAGAGACATTAGCATATCCTTTAATAGCACTTTCTTCTTTAGTAACCAGCTCAACCAACTGTGTTGGGTCTTCAACACTTCTGTCACCCAGTAGCACACTACTTGCTTGGTCTTCTTTATCAACATCTCCAGTTGAGTCTTCACTTGGCTCAACACCTACCTCGAATAAGGGCTCAGATCTCAGAGGTTAGTGATCTCTTGAAGTAGATTTAACCCTCTATTTATCAATTTTGATGTATATTTAACCCTCTATTTATCAATTGCTTTGGGTTGAGATGATGGTTCTTGTGTTGGTGCTAGTTCTTGTGTTTCCAAGACGGGAGTTGACATTTGATGCTCCCCATCAGTAGAAGACTAATTAGCTTCTATTGGAGTATCTTGACCAGCAGAAGACTGACTAACCTCTACTGATTGTTGTTGCTGTTGTGTTGTTGTTGCTGGTTCATTTGCTGACTGAAGAGCAGAAGCAGATCACGTAGAAGATAAGAACTCTTTGACAACAACTGTTTTCTCTTCATGAGTCTTACTGTGTGACTCAAGATAATTTTGTACTTCCTCAAGCTCATATTATTGATTCTTTCATCCCTTTCAGTATATAGCTTGGCTCTCTTCTTCTCCATTCTGATTTCAAAGGAAACACTTTTTTTCTTTTGATCTTTTATCCGTTTCTTCATTTAATGCTATCTTCATTATTCGTTCATTCTTTTTCAAAGCATATTGGTTTAAGAGAGCATCGAACTCGGCATTGTGTTGCTATTTCTTTTGATGGTGTTTACCCATATTCCTCTGTAAGATTGTTCTATTATCTCAGAGATAGTAGGGATTTTAGCTTTAGCTGCTACCTCAGCTGCAGCTTTGTTGGCTGCATTTCCAGTACCATCATCATCTCCTTTATCCTTTTTGTACTTCTTTGGAGCCTTTTCATTTTTATGCTCTCCCTCAGATGATGTTCTTTTCATTTCATGCCTTTTCTTCTCACCCCTTTTGCCATCAACAAGGTTCAAAGTAGAAGGAACATGAAGATCCAGATCAATATCACTGTCTTCAAAGGAGAGTGCAAAGTGATTCCAATTAGTATCAACATGAGAAAGGTGCTTACCACAGTCACTGCTAAAATCTTGACGGGAGAGGTTTGTTGTTCGTACTTCATTTCTGGAGACTCTCATGACGATTCTATCCATTTCTCTTCTATATTCAGCATTCCATTCAATCAGGTGTTCAAGAGTGTCTAGATGTTGAACAAACTCTGAAGCTGGGATACGGTCATTAACTTTTTTTTTAATCTGGCATTCTCTTCTTCTAGAAGAACATTTAAAACACTGATATAGGTATTTAACCTTTTATGTTTGTCAAGTTCAGCATTGAGATTGGAGATGTCTTCCAGGTACTCTTGATGAGACAGAAGCTTCTGACCTATTTAATTGTAGGCCACTTGATGCTGGTTGATGTATGTTGCTACCACATTTGAAATTTCGAAAATATGTTTTAAATAGCCTTCTATTGATTTGATGGAAGCACATGAGGGAGCATCATCATAAACTTGTTCGAATGCCTTCTCCACTACTTGATAAATTTGATGCTCAAAAGAAGGCAGTAGGTGAGAAACAGCTCGTTGAACAGACAGATATTCCAGACGTCTATTTGTACACGTTTATCTTCGGGATATTTGCTTACACTTGCTTTGGTTTGCCTCATTTTGTGTCTGAAAGTGTAGAAATTGTGCTAATATGTTGGTTCAAGGCAAAAAGCCTCTTTTGGTGCGACATTGACCTAAATTGAGCCTTAGAAGTTGAAAGTGCAAAGCAACATTGAAAGTGCAAGGTTATTTGTAAGTGCTAAAGAATTCTAGAAGTGCAGTGTACTGGTGCGGCGCACCTGAAACCAAAAGCAGCGCACCATTGCTCATAAAATGAAGAAAATCACATCAGAACATTGAAGACTTTTTCCACGTTATATAGTGCGGTGCACCAGACCTTAGGTGCGGGGCACCTGTCCCAAGTCAGATGGTGTGACACACCACATTACAGGTTTGGCGCACCTACACTTAAATGGAATCAGATTTTTGCAAGTATAAAAGGGAAAAGATAGGGTTTAGATAAGAGAGATTCAGTTTTTCATCACGAATTTCACCCAAAATCCAACCTAATCATCATTCATTGAAGATCAATGGAGAATTTGGAGTGCTAGCTCAAGGATTTACTTATATCTTCATCTTCTTCATTATTTCTAGTTCATTTCATTTGGTACAATTTTCAAATAAGTTGTAATCATAATTGTTATTGCTTTCATTTGCTTTGATCTTGTTTGCTTAGCCATGATTGGCTAATTTACTTTTGTATTCACTTGATTATGAAGCTTTTTTATTAGATTTGCCCTAATTATTGGAATATTGATGTTTGAGTTATAAAAATGAGATATTATTGTTGAGCTTGATTGTAAATCCATTGCTATTGTTGATTTGAGCTAAAATTTGATTATACAAGTTGTTGAACAATCTAAGTGATTTAATTTGGGATACAATTTGTACCTCAACACTATCTAGTGAACTTATAACTTGATATTATAATTTGTTTATGTGAATTTACAAGTTCAATTGATCAAGGTTTAGTGGTGAAGCTAAACTATTAATAGCTTAACATTATCGTGTGACAAAGGTTTAAAAGGGCAAGTCGAGTCTTCAAGTGGATTAGTCAAGTGGGCAATGTTTCTCTCTATTGTTATTCTCGCTAGTTTATTTTATTACAAGATTAGTTTAATTCAAATCATATCAAAATCCCCCTTCAAACTTAGGATAATTATTAGTTTTCGGAATCTTAATTAAATCGCTCCTTGTGGAATGAACATAATTGAATACTTACCTACAATTTGATATGATGATCGAGTTATAGTGTCTTGTGGCTTGTGTGCTTATTTGTAGTATTTGATCTTAGTTTTTATAGAGTGTTGAGAATACATCAAAACTTTTTGGCACTGCTGCTGGGGAACGGTTTTTAATTGGAATTTTTGAAATTTGTTAATAGTTGTTCGATCCTTTTGTAAGAATTTCATTTTTGCAAAAGTTACTTTTATTTTCTATTTTTGTGCGAAAAACATTTGTTTTTGGTGTTGTGATTGAAGGTTTAGGTATCGTGTATGAAACTTCGCTCCAATGACGAAGAAGATACAACTAGACCATATTCCGAACCGGAAAGAGCATACCATGGGCATTATCAAATTAGAGAAGAAAGAATTATATCGGGGATTTTTGAAGTGTTACCAAGCTATTATTCCGACACGGAAAACGAGTTTTTGGTTGAGGAGCCAATGGCGAATCAACAACCACCACGAGTTGAGGAGAACGATCCGGATAACACTCCAATATGGAGTGCAAGGCTAATGGCACCACCAACCATTATGCCTTATATTACAAGACCACCAATTACGGCGGATAGTTGGGAGGTTAAGGGTCAATTCATGACCATGTTAAGAGATGTTGTATTTGAAGGAAAGATTCAAAAGAATACAATTGAGCATTTGGAATCATTCAACGAGTTATGTGATTTGTACATGAACAAGGATGATAGTGAGGATGCTTTCAAGTTGAGAACATTTCCATTTTCATAGGCGCGGGATGAAAAAGATTATTTAAACACTCAACTTTTCGGATCCATCACTACATTTCAACAATTGAAAGAAAAGTTCATTAACCGATACTTTTCTCCAACCAAATCCGAGAGGTTGAAGATGGAAATCAACACTCTTGCACATAAGAGTGGTGAATCGTTGTATGATACGTGGGAAAGATTGAAGAAGATGCTAAGGGCGTGTCCACAACATGGTTTAAGCAAGAAGGAATAAATCCATATTTTCTATAGAGGTGTTGATAAGCATACGAGGGGAATTTTAGACTCGTAAGCGGGAGGATTTTTTATGTAAAAGACACCGATTGAAGTGGAGCAATTGTTAGAGGATATGTCTATTCACACCTTTGAATGGACATCATCAAGAGATAACTCAAGGAGAACAGTAGCTAATGTCGATTCGGAAGAGCATGATGGTGTAACATTTGCTTCTTAGTTTAATCAAGTTAAGAATTTTAAAAGGGTAATTGGGAAGCTTACAAAAACAGTTGTAGTTTTTCAAGTTGGTTGTGAGGCATGTGGAGGTCCACATCTTACCAAGGATTGTGATGGTGATTATAAGCCTATGATGATGGAAGCTCAAGTTAATTTCTTGGGGTATGCAAGGAAGGATAAAGTAGCTATTCATGATTATCCGGGGCATCAATATGGAAATATAAATTTTCAAGGAGGAGGTACTTTGGGGTATAACAACCACCAAGGTGGAAATCAAGGATATCAAGGAAATCAAAATCAAGTTACTTTCCAAAACAATAGACCACCAGGATTCTACACTCGAAACCAAAACCAAAAAGAACAAATTTACCAATAATCCAACCAACAACCTTACAACCAGAACTAACAAAACTACCAACAGTTCAACATACAAAACCAATGCCAATACCAAGCTCCCATTCAACAACAAGTCGAAAAGAAACCATCTGTTGATGATATGTTTATGAGCTATATGAAGAGGCTCGAAACCAATGAAGCATTGTTGAAACAAGAGAATGAATTGATGAAGCAACAAATGAGGAACCAACAAGCCTCAATTCAAAACTTAGAAAGAGACGTGGAACGAATGCCAAGTGTTTTATCGAGACTACCGGGTACTCTCCCATCAAACACACAATTTAACCCAAATGACAACAACAACAACAACAACAACAACAACAATGGCCAAACTCAAAATGAGCATGTCAATGCTATCTCTACCCGAAGTGGTTTGAAACTTAATGAACCAACTCCAACACCTAAATTACAAAACCCTAACCCACTAACCAATGAACCAACCAATGAATAAGAAACCGCTGAAGAGGAGCCACAAGAGCCAAGGATTGAAAAGAGTGATCCACCAGGGGTAACGGGTAAAAAGAGTGGAGGTCCGTCATTGAGGAGGGTATACAAAGCACCTACTCCATATCCAAAGGCATTAAAGAAGGACAAACTTGCAAGCCAATACGAGAAGTTCTCCAACATGATCAAACAAGTTAGTGTCAACATGCCACTTGCAGAGGTTCTCAAGGGTATGCCTAACTATGGGTGGTTTATCAAAGACCTTATTTCATCAAAGGGTAAATACCAAGATGTATCGGCCATATTTCTACATGAAGAATGCTCGGTCATCTTGCAAAAGCATAAGCTACCTTCTAAATAGGGTGACCCAGGATGATTTTTCATACCTTGTAGCATGGGAAATTCAGAGGTGTATGATGCATTAGTCAACTTGGGAGCAAGTGTCATCTTGATGCCATATTTTCTTTACCTTAAACTTGGACTTGGTGACATTAAATCGTCAAGAATGGGACTTAAATTGGCTAATTGAATTTGTGATACCCCAATGGGTATATGAAATGTCCCGTTCTTATTGATTAAAAACGTTCCATATTAATTGATTTCGTTGCGAGGTTTTGACCTCTATATGAGACGTTTTTCAAAGACTGCATTCATTTTAAAACAAACCATAACCTTTATTTCATCAATAAAGGTTTAAAAAGCTTTACGTAGATTATCAAATAATGATAATCTAAAATATCCTGTTTACACACGACCATTACATAATGGTTTACAATACAAATATGTTACAACAAAATAAGTTTCTTGAATGCAGTTTTTACACAATATCATACAAGCATGGACTCCAAATCTCGTCCTTATTTAAGTATGCGACAGCGGAAGCTCTTAATAATCACCTGAGAATAAACATGCTTAAAACGTCAACAAAAATGTTGGTGAGTTATAGGTTTAACCTATATATATCAAATCATAATAATAGACCCAAGATTTCATATTTCAATACACATCCCATACATAGAGATAAAAATCATTCATATGGTGAACACCTGGTAACCGACATTAACAAGATGCATATATAAGAATATCCCCATCATTCCGGAACACCCTTCGGATATGATATAAATTTTGAAGTTCTAAAGCATCCGCTACTTTGGATGGGGTTTGTTAGGCCCAATAGATCTATCTTTAGGATTCACGTCAATTAGGGTGTCTGTTCCCTAATTCTTAGATTACCAAACTTAATAAAAAGGGGCATATTCGATTTCGATAATTCAACCATAGAATGTAGTTTCACGTACTTGTGTCTATTTTGTAAATCATTTATAAAACCTGCATGTATTCTCATCCCAAAAATATTAGATTTTAAAAGTGGGACTATAACTCACTTTCACAGATTTTTACTTCGTCAGGAAGTAAGACTTGGCCACTGGTTAATTCGCGAACCTATAACAATATATACATATATATCAAAGTATGTTCAAAATATATTTACAACACTTTTAATATATTTTGATGTTTTAAGTTTATTAAGTCAGCTGTCCTCGTTAGTAACCTACAACTAGTTGTCCACAGTTAGAAGTACAGAAATAAATCGATAAATATTATCTTGAATCAATCCACGACCCAGTGTATACGTATCTCAGTATTGATCACAACTCAAACTATATATATTTTGGAATCAACCTCAACCCTGTATAGCTAACTCCAACATCCACATATAGAGTGTCTATGGTTGTTCCGAAATATATATAGATGTGTCGACATGATAGGTCGAAACATTGTATACGTGTCTATGGTATCTCAAGATTACATAATATACAATACAAGTTGATTAAGTTATGGTTGGAATAGATTTGTTACCAATTTTCACGTAGCTAAAATGAGAAAAATTATCCAATCTTGTTTTACCCATAACTTCTTCATTTTAAATCCATTTTGAGTGAATTAAATTGCTATGGTTTCATATTGAACTCTATTTTATGAATCTAAACAGAAAAAGTATAGGTTTATAGTCGGAAAAATAAGTTACAAGTCGTTTTTGTAAAGGTAGTCATTTCAGTCGAAAGAACGACGCCTAGATGACCATTTTAGAAAACATACTTTCACTTTGAGTTTAACCATAATTTTTGGATATAGTTTCATGTTCATAATAAAAATCATTTTCCCAGAATAACAACTTTTAAATCAAAGTTTATCATAGTTTTTAATTAATTAACCCAAAACAGCCCGCGGTGTTACTACGACGGCGTAAATCCGATTTACGGTGTTTTTCGTGTTTCCAGGTTTTAAATCATTAAGTTAGCATATCATATAGATATAGAACATGTGTTTAGTTGATTTTAAAAGTCAAGTTAGAAGGATTAACTTTTATTTGCGAACAAGTTTAGAATTAACTAAACTATGTTCTACTAATTACAAGTTTAAACCTTCGAATAAGATAGCTTTATATGTATGAATCGAATGATGATATGAACATCATTACTACCTCAAGTTCCTTGGATAAACCTACTGGAAATGAGAAAAATAGATCTAGCTTTAAAGGATCCTTGGATGGCTTGAAAGTTCTTGAAGCAGAATCATGACACGAAAACAATTTCAAGTAAGATTTCCACTCGAAATAAGATTGTTATAGTTATAGAAATTGAACCAAAGTTTGAATATGATTATTACCTTGTATTAGAATGATAACCTACTGTAAGAAACAAAGATTTCTTGAGGTTGAATGATCACCTTACAAGATTGGAAGTGAGCTAGCAAACTTGAAAGTATTCTTGATTTTATGTAACTAGAACTTGTAGAATATATGAAGAACACTTAGAACTTGAAGATAGAACTTGAGAGAGATCAATTAGATGAAGAAAATTGAAGAATTAAAGTGTTTGTAGGTATTTTTGGTCGTTGGTGTATGGATTAGATATAAAGGATATGTAATTTTGTTTTCATGTAAATAAGTCATGAATGATTACTCATATTTTTGTAATTTTATGAGATATTTCATGCTAGTTACCAAATGATGGTTCCCACATGTGTTAGGTGACTCACATGGGCTGCTAAGAGCTGATCATTGGAGTGTATATACCAATAGTAAATACATCTAAAAGCTGTGTATTGTACAAGTACGAATACGGGTGCATACGAGTAGAATTGTTGATGAAACTGAACGAGGATGTAATTGTAAGCATTTTTGTTAAGTAGAAGTAATTTGATAAGTGTATTGAAGTCTTTCAAAAGTGTATAAATACATATTAAAACACTACATGTATATACATTTTAACTGAGTCGTTAAGTCATCGTTAGTCGTTACATGTAAGTGTTGTTTTGAAACCTTTAGGTTAACGATCTTGTTAAATGTTGTTAACCCAATGTTTATAATATCAAATGATATTTTAAATTATTATATTATCATGATATTATCATGTATGAATATCTATTAATATGATATATATACATTAAATGTCTTTACAACGATAATCGTTACATATATGTCTCGTTTAAAAATTATTAAGTTAGTTGTCTTGTTTTTACATATGTAGTTCATTGTTAATATACTTAATGATATGTTTACTTATCATAGTATCATGTTAACTATATATATATCCACATATATGTCATCATATAGTTTTTACAAGTTTTAACGTTCGTGAATCACCGGTCAACTTGGGTGGTCAATTGTCTATATGAAACATATTTCAATTAATCAAGTCTTAACAAGTTTGATTGCTTAACATGTTGGAAACATTTAATCATGTAAATATCAATCTTAATTAATATATATAAACATGGAAAAGTTCAGGTCACTACAGTACCTACCCGTTAAATAAATTTCGTCCCGAAATTTTAAGCTGTTGAAGGTGTTGACGAATCTTCTGGAAATAGATGCAGGTATTTCTTCTTCACCGGATCTTCACACTCCCAGGTGAACTCGGGTCCTCTACGAGCATTCCATCGAACCTTAACAATTGGTATCTTGTTTTGCTTAAGTCTTTTAACCTCACGATCCATTATTTCGACGGGTTCTTCGATGAATTGAAGTTTTTCGTTGATTTGGATTTCATCTAACAGAATAGTGAGATCTTCTTTAGCAAAACATTTCTTCAAATTCGAGACGTGGAAAGTGTTATGTACAGCCGCGAGTTGTTGAGGTAACTCAAGTCGGTAAGCTACTGGTCCGACACGATCAATAATCTTGAATGGTCCAATATACCTTCGATTTAATTTCCCTCGTTTACCAAATCGAACAACGCCTTTCCAAGGTACAACTTTAAGCATGACCATCTCTCCAATTTCAAATTCTATATCTTTTCTTTTAATGTCAGCGTAGCTCTTTTGTCGATTTTGGGCGGTTTTCAACCGTTGTTGAATTTGGATGATCTTCTCGGTAGTTTCTTGTATAATCTCCGGACCCGTAATCTGTCTATCCCCCACTTCACTCCAACAAATCAGAGACCTGCACTTTCTACCATAAAGTGCTTCAAACGGCACCATCTCAATGCTTGGATGGTAGCTGTTGTTGTAGGAAAATTCTGCTAACGGTAGATGTCGATCCCAACTGTTTCCGAAATCAATAACACATGCTCGTAGCATGTCTTCAAGCGTTTGTATCGTCCTTTCGCTCTGCCCATCAGTTTGTGGATGATAGGCAGTACTCATGTCTAGACGAGTTCCTAATGCTTGCTGTAATGTCTGCCAGAATCTTGAAATATATCTGCCATCCCTATCAGAGATAATAGAGATTGGTATTCCATGTCTGGAGACGACTTCTTTCAAATACAGTCGTGCTAACTTCTCCATCTTGTCATCTTCTCTTATTGGCAGGAAGTGTGCTGATTTGGTGAAACGATCAACTATTACCCAAATAGTATCAAAACCACTTGCAGTCCTTGGCAATTTAGTGATGAAATCCATGGTAATGTTTTCCCATTTCCATTCCGGGATTTTGGGTTGTTGAAGTAGACCTGATGGTTTCTGATGCTCAGCTTTGACCTTAGAACACGTCAAACATTCTCCTACGTATTTAGCAACATCTGCTTTCATACCCGGCCACCAAAAATGTTTCTTGAGATACTTGTACATCTTCCCCGTTCTAGGATGTATTGAGTATCTGGTTTTATGAGCTTCTCTAAGTACCATTTCTCTTATATCTCCAAATTTTGGTACCCAAATCCTTTCAGCCCTATACCGGGTTCCGTCTTCCCGAATATTAAGATGCTTCTCCGATCCTTTGGGTATTTCATCCTTTAAATTTTCCTTTTTTAAAACTCCTTGTTGTGCCTCCTTTATTTGAGTAGTAAGGTTAGTGTGAATCATTATATTCATAGTTTTACTCAAATGGGTTCTCTGTCCTTTCTGCTCAAGGCGTCGGCTACCACATTTGCCTTCCCCGGGTGGTAACGAATCTCAAAGTCGTAATCATTCAACAATTCAATCCACCTACGCTGCCTCATATTCAGTTGTTTCTGATTAAATATGTGTAGAAGACTTTTGTGGTCGGTATATATAATACTTTTGACCCCATATAAGTAGTGCCTCCAAGTCTTTAATGCAAAAACAACCGCGCCAAATTCCAAATCATGCGTCGTATAATTTTTCTCGTGAATCTTCAATTGTCAAGATGCATAAGCAATCACCTTCGTCCGTTGCATTAATACACAACCGAGACCTTGCTTTGATGTGTCATAATAAATCACAAAATCATCATTCCCTTCAGGCAATGACAATATAGGTGCCGTAGTTAGCTTTTTCTTCAATAATTGAAACGCCTTCTCTTGTTCATCCTTCCATTCAAATTTCTTCCCTTTATGCGTTAATGCAGTCAAGGGTTTTGCTATTTTGGAGAAATCTTGGATGAATCTTCTGTAGTAACCAGCCAATCCTAAAAATTGACGTATATGCTTCGGAGTTTTTGGGGTTTCCCACTTTTCAACGGTTTCAATCTTTGCCGGGTCCACCTGGATACCTTCTTTGTTCACTATGTGACGGATGAATTGAACTTCTTCCAACCAAAATGCACACTTTGAAAACTTAGCGTACAGTTTTTCTTTTCTCAATACTTCTAGCACTTTTCTCAAATGTTCTTCGTGCTCTTGATCATTCTTTGAGTAAATAAGTATGTCATCGATGAAAACAATGACAAACTTGTTAAGATATGGCCCACACACTCGGTTCATAAGGTCCATGAACACAGCTGGTGCATTAGTTAAACCAAACGGCATGACCATAAACTCGTAATGACCGTAACGTGTTCTGAAAGCAGTCTTTGGAATATCATCGTCTTTCACCCGCATTTGATGATACCCGGAACGTAAGTCAATCTTTGAATAAATAGACGAGCCTTGTAGTTGATCAAATAAGTCGTCGATTCTCGGTAGTAGGTAGCGGTTCTTGATGGTAAGTTTGTTCAACTCTCGGTAGTCGATACACAACCTGAATGTACCATCTTTCTTCTTGACAAACAAAACAGGAGCTCCCCACGGTGATGTGCTTGGTCGAATGAAATCACGCTCTAAAAGTTCTTGTAATTGGCTTTGCAGTTCTTTCATATCGCTGGGTGCGAGTCTGTAAGGAGCACGAGCTATTGGTGCAGCTCCTGGTACAAGATCTATTTGAAATTCAACGGATCGATGTGGGGGTAATCCCGGTAATTCTTTCGGAAATACATCGAGAAATTCTTTTGCAATGGGAACATCATTGATGCTCTTTTCTTCAGTTTGTACTTTCTCGACGTGTGCTAGAACAGCATAGCAACCTTTTCTTATTAGTTTTTGTGCCTTCAAATTACTAATAAGATGTAGCTTCGTGTTGCCCTTTTCTCCGAACACCATTAAGGGTTTTCCTTTTTCTCGTATAATGCGAATTGCATTTTTGTAACAAACGATCTCTGCTTTCACTTCTTTCAACCAGTCCATACCGATTATCACATCAAAACTCCCTAACTCTACTAGTATCAAATCAATCTTAAATGTTTCGCTAACCAGTTTAATTTCTCGATTCCGACATATATTATCTGCTGAAATTAATTTACCATTTGCTAATTCGAGTAAAAATTTACTATCCAAAGGCGTCAATGGTCAACTTAATTTAGCACAAAAATCTCTACTCATATAGCTTTTATCCGCACCCGAATCAAATAAAACGTAAGCAGATTTATTGTCAATAAGAAACGTACCCGTAACAAGCTCCGGGTCTTCCTGTGCCTCTGCCGCATTAATATTGAAAACTCTTCCGCGGCCTTGTCCATTCGTGTTCTCCTGGTTCGGGCAATTTCTAATAATGTGGCCCGGGTTTCCACATTTATAACAAACTACATTGGCATAACTTGCTCCGACACTACTTGCTCCGCCATTACTCGTTCCGACACAATTTGTTCCTTTCGTTCTATTAACCCCTGGTCCGTAGACCTCACACTTTTCCGCGCTATGACCATTTCTTTTACACTTGTTGCAAAATTTGGTGCAGAACCCCGAGTGATACTTTTCACACCTTTGGCATAGCTGCTTCTGATTGTTGTTGTTGTTGCGGTTATTATTGTTATTGGGATGATTGTTGTAGTTACTATTGTTGTTGTTGTTGTTGTTGTTGTTGTTGTTGGGCCGTTTGTTGTAGTTGCGATTGATGTTGCGATTGTTGGGATAATTGTTGCGATTATTATTGTAATTGCTGTTGCTGTTGTATTGGTGATTCTTATCACCGTTTTCCTTCCACTTTCTTTTGACTTGCTTCACATTGGCCTCTTCAGCCGTCTGTTCTTTAATTCTTTCCTCAATCTGGTTCACTAGTTTGTGAGCCATTCTACATGCCTGTTGTATGGAGGCGGGCTCGTGTGAACTTATATCTTCTTGGATTCTTTCTGGTAATCCTTTCACAAACGTGTCGATCTTCTCTTCCTCATCTTCGAATGCTCCCGGACACAATAGGCACAATTCTGTGAATCGTCTTTCGTACGTGGTAATATCAAATCCTTGGGTTCGTAACCCTCTAAGTTCTGTCTTGAGCTTATTGACCTCGGTTCTGGGACGGTACTTCTCGTTCATCAAGTGCTTGAATGCTGACCATGGTAGTGCGTACGCATCGTCTTGTCCCACTTGCTCTAGATAGGTATTCCACCATGTTAACGCAGAACCTGTTAAGGTATGCGTAGCGTACTTCACTTTGTCCTCTTCAGTACACTTACTTATGGCAAACACCGATTCGACCTTATCGGTCCACCGTTTCAATCCGATCGGTCCTTCGGTTCCATCAAATTCCAAAGGTTTGCAGGCAGTGAATTCTTTGTAGGTGCATCCTACACGATTTCCTGTACTGCTAGATCCAAGGTTATTGTTGGTATGTAGCGCAGCCTGTACTGCGGCTATGTTTGAAGCTAGAAAAGTACAGAATTCCTCTTCATTCATATTCACGGTGTGTCGAGTAGTCGGTGCCATTTCCTTCAAAATAGTCAAATGGAACAAGTTAATCATACAGAATATTAAGAGTAGTTAATAGTATTTCGTAGCATAATATGAACTCATTTATAAAAGCTTTTTCTTCATATTAGCGTTTTATAAGTTTAAATTCGGGTAGTACCTACCCGTTAAGTTCATACTTAGTAGCTAATATACAATTCAACTACTACAATTCTATATGAAAAACTGATTATAATAATATTTCGCGTTCAAACTTTTACACAATATTTTACAAACTTACAATACCGCTTATTTTACATATAGCATGAAATATAACACACAATAAATTTGATACAATATGGTTGTGAAGATAATTCTAGCTAGTATACAAGTCGTTCAGCAAAGGCAATAAAGACACGTAATTCATACGTCCAGAAACAAGTCATGCATTCTGGTTTTACTAGGATTACTTCCCATCCTTGGTCTTGTGGAACATAACCGTTATGGCCGTTGATAAGACAGCGTGTTGTAACGTCGTCAAAGGGACGAGGGTTACGTAATGTCCAACAGTCCCGTAACAATCTAAAAACCTCATTTCAAACGAAAGTCTCTTATAAACCAAGACATTCTTGGAACGTTCTTCGAATGTCTTACAAACTGATTTCGCCGTAAATAGTTGTGCCGAAGAATTCTGACCGACTCTAGACAAGATTTCATCAATCATGTCTCCGGGTAGGTCTCTTAAAATATTGGGTTGTCTATCCATTTTGTGTTTTTATACTGTAAAATAGACAAGAATTAGATTCATTAAAAAAATATACTTATTAATACAAGCAATTTTTACATATATCATAAAGCATAAGCACACTATATTACATATATTACACCACACGAATACAACTATCTTATTCCGACTTGCTCGTTTCTTCTTCTTCGGTTTTGGTTCGTTTTGCCAAGTTTCTAGGGATATATGATGTTCCCCTAATACGAGCTGCCGTTTTCCACAACGGTTTAGAAAAACATGGTGGTTTAGAGGTTCCCGGGTCATTGTTATAACTTAAGGGCTTCGGGGGTTGACGATACATATAAAGTTCATCGGGGTTGGAATTAGATTTCTCTATTTTTATGCCCTTTCCCTTATTATTTTCTTTTGCCTTTTTAAATTCAGTTAGGGTAATTTCTATAACATCATCGGAATTCTCGTCGGAATCCGATTCATCGGAGAATTGGTAATCCTCCCAATATTTTGCTTCCTTGGCGGAAACACCCTTGACCATAATTAACCTTGGTCGGTTGGTTGAGGATTTTCTTTTACTTAACCGTTTTTTTATTTCCCCCACCGGTTCTATTTCTTCATCCGGTTCTGATTCTTCTTCCGGTTCCGATTCTTCTTCCGGTTCTGACTCTTCTTCCGGTTCCTCTTCGGGAACTTGTGAATCAGTCCACGAATCATTCCAATTTACATTTGAGTCTTCATTATTGTTAGGTGAATCAATGGGACTTGTTCTAAAGGTAGACATCTATCACAAATTATATCAAACGCGTTAAGAGATTAATATATCACATAATATTCACATGTTAAAAATATATAGTTTCCAACAAAATTTGTTAAGCAATCATTTTTTAAGTAAACACGGTCGAAGTCCAGATTCACTAATGCATCCTAACAAACTCGATAAGACACACTAATGCAAAATTCTGGTTCTCTAAGACCAACGCTCGGATACCAACTGAAATGTCCCGTTCTTATTGATTAAAAACGTTCCATATTAATTGATTTCGTTGCGAGGTTTTGACCTCTATATGAGACGTTTTTCAAAGACTGCATTCATTTTAAAACAAACCATAACCTTTATTTCATCAATAAAAGTTTAAAAAGCTTTACGTAGATTATCAAATAATGATAATCTAAAATATCCTGTTTACACACGACCATTACATAATGGTTTACAATACAAATATGTTACAACAAAATAAGTTTCTTGAATGCAGTTTTTACACAATATCATACAAGCATGGACTCCAAATCTCGTCCTTATTTAAGTATGCGATAGCGGAAGCTCTTAATAATCACCTGAGAATAAACATGTTTAAAACGTCAACAAAAATGTTGGTGAGTTATAGGTTTAACCTATATATATCAAATCATAATAATAGACCACAAGATTTCATATTTCAATACACATCCCATACATAGAGATAAAAATCATTCATATGGTGAACACCTGGTAACCGACTTTAACAAGATGCATATATAAGAATATCCCCATCATTCCGGGACACCCTTCGGATATGATATAAATTTCGAAGTACTAAAGCATCCGCTACTTTGGATGGGGTTTGTTAGGCCCAATAGATCTATCTTTAGAATTCGCGTCAATTAGGGTGTCTGTTCCCTAATTCTTAGATTACCAGACTTAATAAAAAGGGGCATATTCGATTTCGATAATTCAACCATAGAATGTAGTTTCACGTACTTGTGTCTATTTTGTAAATCATTTATAAAACCTGCATGTATTCTCATCCCAAAAATATTAGATTTTAAAAGTGGGACTATAACTCACTTTCACAGATTTTTACTTCGTCGGGAAGTAAGACTTGGCCACTGGTTAATTCGCGAACCTATAACAATATATACATATATATCAAAGTAAGTTCAAAATATATTTACAACACTTTTAATATATTTTGATGTTTTAAGTTTATTAAGGCAGCTGTCCTCGTTAGTAACCTACAACTAGTTGTCCACAGTTAGATGTACAGAAATAAATCGATAAATATTATCTTGAATCAATCCACGACCTAGTGTATACGTATCTCAGTATTGATCACAACTCAAACTATATATATTTTGGAATCAACCTCAACCCTGTATAGCTAACTCCAACATTCACATATAGAGTGTCTATGGTTGTTCCAAAATATATATAGATGTGTCGACATGATAGGTCAAAACATTGTATACGTGTCTATGGTATCTCAAGATTACATAATATACAATACAAGTTGATTAAGTTATGGTTGGAATAGATTTGTTACCAATTTTCACGTAGCTAAAATGAGAAAAATTATCCAATCTTGTTTTACCCATAACTTCTTTATTTTAAATCCGTTTTGAGTGAATTAAATTGCTATGGTTTCATATTGAACTCTATTTTATGAATCTAAACAGAAAAAGTATAGGTTTATAGTCAGAAAAATAAGTTACAAGTCGTTTTTGTAAAGGTAGTCATTTCAGTCGAAAGAACGACGCCTAGATGACCATTTTAGAAAACATACTTTCACTTTGAGTTTAACCATAATTTTTGGATATAGTTTCATGTTCATAATAAAAATCATTTTCCCAGAATAACAACTTTTAAATCAAAGTTTATCATAGTTTTTAATTAACTAACCCAAAACAGCCCGCGGTGTTACTACGACGGCGTAAATTCGATTTTACGGTGTTTTTCGTGTTTCCATGTTTTAAATCATTAAGTTAGCATATCATATAGATATAGAACATGTGTTTAGTTGATTTTAAAAGTCAAGTTAGAAGGATTAACTTTTATTTGCGAACAAGTTTAGAATTAACTAAACTATGTTCTAGTGATTAGAAGTTTAAACCTTCGAATAAGATAGCTTTATATGTATGAATCGAATGATGTTATGAACATCATTACTACCGCAAGTTCCTTGGATAAATCTACTGGAAATGCGAAAAATAGATCTAGCTTCAAAGGATCCTTGGATGGCTTGAAAGTTTTTGAAGCAGAATCATGACACGAAAACAATTTCAAGTAAGATTTCCACTCGAAATAAGATTGTTATAGTTATAGAAATTGAACCAAAGTTTGAATATTATTATTACCTTGTATTAGAATGATAACCTACTATAAGAAACAAAGATTTCTTGAGGTTGGATGATCACCTTACAAGATTGGAAGTGAGCTAGCAAACTTGAAAGTATTCTTGATTTTATGTAACTAGAACTTGTAGAATATATGAAGAACACTTAGAACTTGAAGATAGAACTTGAGAGAGATCAATTAGATGAAGAAAATTGAAGAATGAAAGTGTTTGTAGGTGTTTTTGGTCGTTGGTGTATGGATTAGATATAAAGGATATGTAATTTTGTTTTCATGTAAATAAGTCATGAATGATTACTCATATTTTTGTAATTTTATGAGATATTTCATGCTAGTTGCCAAATGATGGTTCCCACATGTGTTAGGTGACTCACATGGGCTGCTAAGAGCTGATTATTGGAGTGTATATACCAATAGTAAATACATCTAAAAGCTGTGTATTGTACGAGTACGAATACGGGTGCATACGAGTAGAATTGTTGATGAAACTTAACGAGGATGTAATTGTAAGAATTTTTGTTAAGTAGAAGTATTTTGATAAGTGTATTGAAGTCTTTCAAAAGTGTATAAATACATATTAAAACACTACATGTATATACATTTTAACTGAGTCGTTAAGTCATCGTTAGTCGTTACATGTAAGTGTTGTTTTGAAACCTTTAGGTTAATGATCTTGTTAAATGTTGTTAACCCAATGTTTATAATATTAAATGAGATTTTAAATTATTATATTATCATGATATTATCATGTATGAATATCTCTTAATATGATATATATACATTAAATGTCTTTACAACGATAATCGTTACATATATGTCTCGTTTAAAAATCATTAAGTTAGTAGTCTTGTTTTTACATATGTAGTTCATTGTTAATATACTTAATGATATGTTTACTTATCATAGTATCATGTTAACTATATATATATCCATATATATGTCATCATATAGTTTTTACAAGTTTTAACGTCCGTGAATCACCGGTCAACTTGGGTGGTCAATTGTCTATATGAAACATATTTCAATTATTCAAGTCTTAACAAGTTTGATTGCTTAACATGTTGGAAATATTTAATCATGCAAATATCAATCTTAATTAATATATATAAACATGGAAAAGTTCGGGTCACTACAGTATAGCCGAGGATATCTAGCTAAAAGTTGAAAACTTGGTCTTTCCGGTAGACTTTGTATTTTTGAAAATGAAGGAAAATACCCAAGTCCCCATTGTTCTTGGTAGACCATTCTTGAACACCACGGATACCATTATCCATGTTCAAAAGAAACAAATTAAAATTGGTTTGGGGGATAAAAGGGTTATTATTAACATTCGGGAGGCCATGAAAAGGCCAATTTCGACCGATTATGAGCCTTGTTTTCAAGTTGATGTGATCGATGATTATGTCGATGAAGAGTTACAAGCATTGCTTGATATTGACACCACAGGTTTCAACCCATGGGGTGAAAGTAATAAAAGTCTAGTTTGATGGAAGTGAAGAGGATATTCCCAAGAAAGATGAACCCTTTGAAGATCTTGTAAAAGATCGGTTCTGAATCAAATCTTCCTTGGAAGAGCCACCCTTGTTGGAGTTAAAAGAACTCCCAAAACACTTAGAGTATGCTTATCTACAAGATGCATCTCAATTACCAGTGATCATTTCTTCAAAGTTCAACGAGGAACAAAAGGGTCGGTTGATATCCCTTCTCAAGTGCCATAAAAAGGCCACTGCTTGGAAAACCACCGATATTTTGGGGATTCATCCTTCCTTTTGCACTCTCAAAATCCTCTTAGAGGATGAGTATAAGTCAGTTATGCAAAGGAAAAGGAGATTAAATCTAAACATGAAGGATGTGGTTAAGAAGGAAGTAGTAAAACTACTTGCTGTAGGCTTAAATATATCCTATCTCGGATAGCCAACGGGTTAGCCCGGAACAAGTTGTGCCCAAAAGGGGGGGGGGGGGTACCACCATTGTGCTCAATGAAAATTATGAGCTTGTGCCTACAAGAACGGTCATATGGTGGTGGGTTTGCATTGACTACCGACGTCTCAATGATGCAACTCGAAAAGACTATTTCCATTTCCCCTTCATTGACCAAATGTTAGAAAGACTAGCGGGCAAAGAAATTTATTGTTTCTTGGATGGTTTTTTCGGGTTACTTTCAAATATCCATTGACCCGGAAGACCAAGACAAGACCACTTTTACTTGTCCATTTGACACCTTTGCATATATGAGAATGCCATTCGAGTTGTGCAATGCACCTGGTACCTTCCAAACGTGCATGATGGCAATATTCCATGATATGATAGAAGAATGCATGAAAATATTTTATGTATGATTTCTCCATTTTTGTAGAATCATTTGATGCTTGCCTTGCTAACCTTGAGAGAATGTTAATTAGATGTGAAAATTCCAACCTTGTCTTGAAATGAGAGAAGTGCCATTTTATAGTCAAAGATGGAATAGCGGGTCACAAGATTTCCCAAAAGGGCATTGAGGTTGACAAGTCCAAGATTGGATTCCTACCTCAACCCACAAGTTTCAAGTCCATTAGAAGCTTTTTAGGTCACGCGGGTTTTTATAAAAGGTTCATCAAGCACTTCTCTAAAATAGCCCGCCTGTGACGATCCGGAAATTTCCGAACAAATTTAAACTTGATCTTTATATGTTTTCGACACGATAAGCAAAGTCTGTAATGTTGAAATCTCAAAAAATTTGAATTATGTTCATATGACCAATTACCCTTCGAGTGTTCTAGACAATTCACGAACCATTAAACGAATATGATTATATATGTATATGTGTATATATATATATATATATATATATATATATATATATATATATATATATATATTATAACTTGAAACGTAAACAAAATATTAGATTTAACTTTACATAATTGTATCTGCTTCAAAATGTTTATCGATGGAATTAGAAGAAAAGGTCAAATGATTGAATTCTCAGATACATTGAATTATGATTACAAGTCTCTGTTGAGAGGTCCACTATGATTTGAGAAAATCTATTCCTTTTAACCATATTCAGAAAATGGTAAAGTAATTTACAAGTAAGAACAAAAGTGTCATTAACAAGGATTAGACAAATGTTAGTGGAAGACTAAAGTTAATAAAAAATGATTTAGTTACAAGTGTACGAAAACGTTTTTGATATAATTAAACTTGATTAGTAAAATATCCCTGTTTAAATAAAGTGAATTAGAATATTTGTGATTAAATACATAAATAACTTGCAAAGTGTATTTAAAATGTGTTCATTAATTATATATGTTTTTAAAGTAATTAAGTACACGATAGTAACACTCGCCTAGTAATGCGATTAATATTTAAAACAATTAAGTACATAAATGAATTATATCTATTTAAGTTATAAAAATGAAAACGTTACGTGTTATATTATTTTTCTAAACGATTTTCAAACAAACTTTAAAATAGAATTAGTTTTGAAAACTAAATATTATATTATTAAATAAATATTTCAACTACATACAATACGTACAAATTTGTATTTTTAATAAATACATAAATATATATAGAAACATATATATATTTTACAAAGTAATAGATATTATATTATCTTAGTCATAAAACGTCTAAATTAAAAATATACATTTTGACAAACAACGAAACATTGATTTATAGAAGCAAATGACCAAAACACTCAAATGAATAAAGTTACATTTTGAGTGAGATTGTTTTCATTGTTTAAATCTATTGTTTTATTAAGGGTACGAGTCATTAAACGTAAAAGGCTAGTTTTCTAAACGTACGAGAATGAGTTCGAGAAACCGGAAGCGAGACATAAGTCGGGTGACAACGCCCATGTCAGTTGTGTAAAAATTACATTTTTACTACACACGTAAATATAATATAATATATAATTAATTATATAAATTAAATAAATATATTAAATAAATTATAAAAGTGTCGGCAGCCCTTGAATTAGTGCATGTTAGCTGAAATAAGGGTCCATGCAATCACATGACCTCCCTTCACAATAACCATGCAATCGCATGGTGGGTCTTGGTGACTCAAGTGTATAAAGCTCGACGTCTGGTTCCATTTTCTCTATCTGTCTTTCGATCTCTCTCACCAAAATACATATACATTTATATTTATTATGTAATTATTATTATTATTATTATTATTATTATTATTATTATTATTATTATTATTATTAAGATTGATATTATTACTAAATATCATATTATTAAGAGTATTAGTATTATTATTATTAGTATTATACATAAAATACTACGACGAGGTCATATCCAAATGATTTTTCAAAATTAGTTTTCGAGTAAGATAGGGCTAAGGAAATTCTGGGTTATAGCTATGGAGGTGATGGGTATGGTTCATGGGTATGCTCGTGAGGTCAATCTAGTGTTTATCATCTCCGTTGCGTCTGCGTACCTTTCCTGTAATATTGAATCTCAATATTGATACGTGAGTACTCATAATTTAATTTTTACATACTAATAGTGTATCCATGACTAGTGCTCGAGAATATAGGATTATGCATGCATTTACTTTTGATATTGCTATTAGATAGGTTATGTTGAATCTTGAATTAGTTACCTATGTGGTTGAGATAAGGTATAAGATATCCATGTCATTGGAAAGCTAGCAAAAAATTAAGAACTTTTCGTTTAGATATCGAATGGTTTCGATAAACGATTTAGAAGTTATAGTCAATTAAAATTTGGTATTATTATTAAAAATGATTATTATTATCGTCGTTATTATCATTGTTCTAGTTTTTATATAATAATAATAATAATAATAATAATAATAATAATAATAATAATAATAATAATAATAATAATAATAATAATAATAATAATAATAATAATAATAATAATTATTATTATTATTATTATTATTATTATTATTATTATTATTGTTATTATTATTATTATTATTATTATTATTATTATTATTATTATTATGATTATTATTGTTATTATCATTATCCATAAAAAGTATTAT
Organism: Rutidosis leptorrhynchoides; assembly: GCF_046630445.1. Classification (NCBI taxonomy): domain Eukaryota; kingdom Viridiplantae; phylum Streptophyta; class Magnoliopsida; order Asterales; family Asteraceae; genus Rutidosis; species Rutidosis leptorrhynchoides. Next base: position 250,147,362 of record NC_092340.1, read on the forward strand.
CATTAAAAATTGTTATTTCATTATTATTACTATCATTATTATTTTTAAAGTTATAATTAGTATTATTATTATTATTATTATCTAATTATTATTATTATTATTATTATTATTATTATTATTATTATTATTATTATTATTATTATTATTATTATTATTATTATTATTATCATTATTAATATATATATCATTATTTAAAAATGGTTATTTTTATTGTTATTATTATTATTATATTATCATTAAAATAATTATTAGTATTATAGTTAATATTGTAACATATTATTTTTAGATAAAATTAAAATATTTTAACATATTGATTTAGATAAAATTATCATTTTCATTATTTTTATGATTACTATTATTATTAAAAGTATCGTTAGTATTAAAACTATCATTTTAACAAAAAATATCATTTTAATAGAAATGTCATTGTTATTATAAAATATTATTATTATTACCATTTTAAATAAAATTATTATTTTAAGGTTAATATTAAAAAGTATCGTAAATATTAAAGTTATCATAATCAGAATTATCGTTTTATCATAATATCACTTTTAGTAAATATAAATATTGATATTTTTAGAATAATAATTATTATTATTACAAAATAATACAACTTTTACTTATTATTATTATTATTATCTATGTTATTTTATCAAATAAATATGTAATACAAAGATATTTTACTACGTGTAATATAATTACGTTAACACTACCTATCATATTATTTTTATGATATTAAATGAACTTTATAAATTTTATTACTTAAGATATATAAAAGTATATTTTTATTATATAAATTTTAATAATAAATGAATTATATTATTTACTCTAATAAAATCTTTTAAAAATATTTAAAAATATAAAACAACGATATTTAAACTATATAATAATCATGTATAAACTTTGGAAATCAGTTTGAGTCAAATTGACTTTTGTTGACTTTTGCGTATTTAGTCTCGAGCATTAGGATTGTGATACACTACAGTTTAACCTAAATTGTTATACAAATATTGACCAACATATAAAAATATATAATTAATATAGGTTCGTGAATCCAAGGCCAACCTTACACTTGTTCAATGACGTTATATGTATTTTTACTACAAAATACAGTATGGTGAGTTTCATTTGCCTTTTTACCCTTTATATTTTTGGGCTGAGAATACATGCGAAATTTTTATAAATGTTTTACGAAATAGACACAAGTAATCGAAACTACATTATATAGTTGAATGTGAAGGTATTCCGTATGCCCGAGAGACATATTAAATTAATGTGGCTAATGTGTTATGATCCAAGTCGGGTCATACCCAATAACAAACTTACTGACACCTTGTACATATTTAATCTTAACGATTGGATCATTGATTAAATATGCGACACTTAAACTTTAAGAAAAATGATTTTCTGAGATATTACTTGATGTGTACATATATATATATATATATATATATATATAAATTATGGAATAACTTATATATATTATGGATTTAATTATTTATAGGTTAAATAATTAGTAAATTTATGTTACATTTTATATAATTTGGTTTTATATAAAATGTATATATAAATATATGGAAGTTTATAAAAATTAAAAGGTTTTATAAAAACTAATTCTTTTATAAAACTAATTTTTTATAAACTTGTTGGTAGTGGCATTGGGAGTCAAGTGCACATGCTAGAGATTCATTCTTTAGTGTGCCATGCTTTTGCATCATTCTATAAAACATGTCCATTGACTCATAGTCACTACAACACATGCAAATACAAAATACACATCAAGAAAAACTGCATAAAACTTCTCTTGGAGGCTGCTGAATGCCGTGAGGTTTTGAGGGAGGAAAAAGGTTCTTCACTTGTTTATGCAAGTTCATATTAAGTGTCAAATAAATCCTAACTAAAAGCTAGGGTGTTGGTGCAAAGTTTGGGGTATAACTACTTGAGGTTTCACACTTTTGGAGCTCCATTCAACATCATCATCTTCATTCCTTACTAGCAAGCTTGGAGTAGGTATAATCTCTTTACTTGCTTGTAGTTTGTAAATATATAACACAACTTGATCCATATTGGGATTTAACTTTAATTGGTTAAAGATTAACAAGTTCTAAATGGTAATTCTTACATGCTTCCGCTTTAATATGATTCTTAAAATGTTTTAAGTATTATGAACTTGTTAAATCCCAACAATGGTATCTAGAGCCGAAGTTTTTGAAATATGCTTCAGATAGTTATTAAACTCACTATATATTTTGCATTTTATGTACATGCATGATAGTAAAATGTAAAAATTATATGTTTGGGTGGGTTTCCATTTTTGGCCGAATTTTAGCAAGTTTTAAATGGGTTTGAAACTTGAAATTTGGTCATATTTTGTTGTATGTTGAAGTTCACAATCAAGCCTTGACCTTATGTTTGAATGTATGAATGTTTGGTTGATTTATTATTCATTCATTTGGTTTGTAATAATATTTATTCAATTTGGTTTGTAATATTATTATTTTGGTTATGTAATTTATTTTATATTTGGTATGTAAAATAGATTAGGTTGTATTTTTATTTTTTAGACAAAATGTATTAGGATATATTTTGTAAAATGATGAAGATGATGAAGACTTGAAGAACACATGAAGAAGCATTTGGATGCAAGATTAAGTGGGAGATTTAAAATCTCCTACTTTGTGTTATAACCCCTTTACCGGTGGCATTTGTTTTCGGCTAAACAAATGTCCACCAAAATGGCTTGATTGTGAACATATTATTTTGCATGCGTGGTTGTTTTGTATGATTATGTGGATTGTATGTTTGTATGCTACAAGTTAATCACACAAGTTAACAACAAACAAAACTAAAATTTAATAGGTTAAATTAGACGTTATTAAACACATGCAAAACGACAATTTAAATGGTTAAATTGAAATGGAAAAAGGACATTAATAAATGGTTATTAACAACACCAAAAGGATTATGATAATTGGCTTTATTACATGACATGAAAAATGGATTTTCAAATAAACCATATACTAAATGCATGTTGGTGTATGGTACAATAGTTTTCTTAAACTAGAATTATTGAAAACTTAAAATCCCTTATTAACAAAGCAAACAAGTTAATCGCCATCCTTTTGTCTAACACTTAAAAATATTAGGGAACTCATAATGGGATAAAGGTCACCTAACCATTATGAGCAAACTAATACGATTAAGGTGAATTTCGCACACTTGTGGGATAAAGGTCAACTAACCACTTGTGTATTAAATTTACACGTTTACACAAGTAGGACGACTTGATTTGAGAATCATGAACTTAGGGTCACCGAAGCATGAGGAACAAATAGGCGTTGATGGGATAAATATGCCATACAAAAGGATTGCATGATCCCATAACTTAGAAGTTGCAAAAGGATTGCAATTGTCATATAATGACTACCTAGCTAAATCAAATGACGGGTTAAAGGTCACCTAACCGAAATTTGGTTTACCGTTGGATTCTAAAATTTAATAAATATCAATTGAATTTAAAGGGTATTGATTGTTAAATTAAAATAATACTTAAACACCTTTGTTAAATTTTGTAGATGGCCGCCAATAACAACAACAACATTCCAAATGCACCGATCAACTTTAACAACCTATCGTTGAGGTCAATCCTTGAAAAGGAAAAACTCAACCATACGAACTTCATGGATTGGTTCCGCAATCTAAGAATTGTCCTCAAACTTGAGGATAGGGCGTATGTGTTGGAAGACCCCATTCCCGATCAACCGGACGAGGATGATACTGAAGGCATGGCTTATTGGGAGAAATATTGCACCGATTAGTTGCAAGTTTCTTGCCTCATGCTTGGGACTATGATACCCGAACTCCAAAAGGACTTCGAGCATCATAGTGCATATGACATGATCACACAGTTGAAGGAGATGTTCCTTCAACAAGCTCGTGTCGAGCACTTTGAAATGGTCCAAGCGCTTCATGCATGTCGGATGGACGACAACCAATCCGTTTCATCTTATGTCCTTAAGATGAAAAGCCTAATTGATCGAGCGAACTGTCTAAATTGCAACGTGTCTAATGAATTAGCCACAAACCTTATCCTTAACTCATTGTCAAAGAGGTTTCACACATTCGTGTTAAATTATAACATGAATGGTTGGGATAAAAGCATTGGCGAATTACATGCCATGCTTAAGACGGCCGAAGCGAGCATGGGTAAAAGGGCTTCACCCATGTTTATGATCAATGAAGGCGGGTCCAAAAACAATAACACTTCTAAACCGAAGGTGGCTAAGAGGAAAGGACCCACCTACCAAGACAAGGGCAAGGGAAAGGGGAAGATGGTTACCCCAACCAACAACAACAAGAAGCAAAAGGTTGCTAGTAAAGCTAACCCCAAGGAAGATCCGTGCTTCGGTTGCGGTGAAATGGGTCACTGGAAACGAAACTGCCCGGCCTACCTTAAGGAGTTGAAGGAAAAGAGGGATGCAGGGAAAACCTCGGGTAATGTATATATGGTACACATTGAGCTTAGTATTACTTCTTCTAATACATAGGTATTAGACACAAGATGTGGAACTCATATTTTCAATACTTTGCAGGGGTTCAAAAGAAGTGATCAAGATGCGGGAACGACAAGTCTCTGCATGGGAAATGGAGCAAGAGTGCAAGTGAAAGCTCAAGGAGACTTTGTTTTAAAGCTACCAAGTGGTTTGGAGTTTGTTTTGAAAAATGTTTTGTATGCACCCGATTTATCTCGAAACATTATTTCTGTATCCCGTTTGAAACAATATGGTTTTAATCTTAATTTCATTAATGATGATATCCATGTTTCTTTATATAGTGTGTTCTATTTCAAGGCTTAGCTTATTAATGGTATTTATGAATTGGTTCATGATGACACATCATACAATAGCTCAATATACCATGCAAACACCAAGAAACTCAAAAGGGATTTGAGTGATTCCTACTTATGGCATTATCGCCTTGGTCACATAAACAAGAATCGAATGCATACACTTCAAAAGAATGGACTTTTGAAATCAAATGAACTAGACTCGTTTGATGTATGCGAATCTTGTTTACAAGGCAAAATGACTAAAGCACCTTTCAAAGGGACCTATGAAAGGGCTAAAGACTTATTGGGATTAATACATTCGGATGTATGTGGACCCTTTAAGCCCATGACTAGGCAAGGTGAAAGATACTTCATCACTTTCATTGATGACTTTAGTCGTTTCAGATATGTCTATTTGTTAATACATAAGGACGAAACTTCTGAAGCATTCAAGGAATATCAAAACGAAGTACAAAATCAACTCAATAAGACAATCAAGGTACTTCGTACCGATAGAGGAGGTGAATACCTAAGCGATGCTTTCCAAGATCATCTTAAAAGTTGTGGGATTATCTCGCAACTCACTCCTCCTGGAACACCCCAACTTAATGGAGTTTCCGAAAGGAGGAATCGAACCCTAATGGATATGGTTTGATCTATGATGGCTAGAAGCTCGTTACCTCTATCATTCTGGGGTTATTGTCTATGCTTCGCGGTTCGTATTTTAAATATGGCCTCAACCAAGAAAGTGGAACGAACTCCTCATGAGATGTGGTTTGGAAAACCTCCATCTCTATCATACTTAAAGGTATGTGGATGTGAAGCTTATCCTAAGCGTTACGTTCCTAATAAGTTGAATGCTTAATCCACGAAGTGTATCTTCATAGGATATCTTAAGGATAATATGGGATATTATTTCTATGATCCTTCCGAGCAGAATGTATTTGTTGCTCGGAAGGCTGAATTCCTTGAAACTAAGTTCCTAATGGAAGGTAATAGTGAAAGGAAGGTAGATCTTGAGGAGGTTCAAGATAAATTGGATGATACACAATTGGTTGACACTAGCACTCAACATGAAAATGTTGAGAATGATCAAATGGATGATCAAAATACACAAGACGTTCGCAGATCTGGTAGGATTAGTAATCCTCCTGAGAGATATGGGTTTCTCATGGATGGTTGCTATGTGGTTGATTTGGATGAACCAACCAACTACCAAGATGCTTTATCAAGGATTGATAAAGATAAATGGCAGGAGGCCATGAACGCTGAGATGCAATCCATGTATGACAACCAAGTTTGGGAACTTGTTGCGCAACCTCCTGGCTCTAGGCTAGTTGATTGTAAATGGCTTTTCAAAATGAAAACCGACATACATGGAAACTTGGATACATATAAAGCTAGACTTGTAGCAAAAGGTTTCACTCAAACTCAAGGGGTTGACTATGATGAAACTTTTTCGCTGGTGGCAATGCTAAAGTCTATTAGGATATTACTTGCCATTGCGGCTCATTATGATTATGAAATATGGCAGATGGATGTCAAGACCGCTTTTCTAAATGGACATCTTGAGGAAGATGTCTATATGGTTCAGCCTGAAGGTTTTGTGGATCCGAAATATCCTAATAAGGTATACAAGTTAAAGAAATCAATCTACGGATTGAAACAAGCATCCAGAATGTGGAATCATCGTTTTAATGAGGATGCCAAGAAATTTGGCTTCATCAAAAATGGTGATGAGGCTTGTGCATACAAGAAGGCTAGTGGGAGCACTATCATGTTCCTTGTACTATATGTGGATGATATATTGTTATTTGGAAATGATATTCTGGCAATGGAAGGTGTTAAAACTTGGCTAAGTAAATGCTTCTCTATTAAGGATCTTGGAGAAGCATAATACATTTTGGGGATTGGGATCTACAGGGATAGATCCAAGAAACTGATTGGTTTGAATCAAAGTGCATACATTGAAAAGATCTTGAAAAGGTTCAAGATGGAGAACTCTAAGAAAGGTTTGGTACCTATTCAAAAGGGAACACTTCTCAGGTCATCTTAGTGCCCCACCACGAAAGATGAACAGGAGAGAATGAAGAAAATCCCATATGCGTCTGCCATTGGGTCAATCATGTATGCAATAATATGCACTAGACCGGATGTGTCATGCGCTCTTAGCCTGACAAGTAGATACCAGAATAACCTAGGAAACAGTCATTGGATTGCTGTCAAAAGTATATTGAAATACCTTAGGAGGACTAAGGATATGTTTCTGATATATGGGTCTGGTGAGGAGGAACTCGCTGTAAAAGGTTACGTAGATGCGAGTTTCCAAACTGACCGAGATGATTCTCGATCACAATCCGGTTATGTCTTCACGTTAAATGGGGGTGCGGTCTCTTGGAAGAGTTCAAAACAGGATGTTGTTGCTTTATCCACTACAGAGTTAGAGTAGATAGCCGCATCATTGGCAGCTCAGGAAGCTGCATGGATGAAGAAATTCATCGACGACTTAGGAGTAGTCCCTTCCATTCAGGACCCTCTTGAGATCTTTTGTGACAATGAGGGTGCGATTGCTCAAATCAAGGAACCTCGTGCTCACCAAAAGACCCGTCACATTGAGCGGAGATTTAACTACATAAGGGATGAAGTTGAAAAGGGAAAGATATGTATTCGCAAAGTTCACACAGATCTTAATATAGCGGATCCTCTCACGAAGCTCTTACATGGAGCAAAACATGCAGGACATGTTTGTGCATTAGGGCTTCGATATTCTAGTGATTGGTCATGATCTGTTTTAAGTATTGTAATGGAATGAAATTGTTCAAACTCATTAATATAATTATGGCATTAATTTATTCTGAGTCAAGTTCCTATTTTGCATATTTTATCCATGAATAAGAAATTATTCTAAATTCCGTAGTCGATCACATTTGTGGGAGCAAGTGTGAGGTTTAGACTATTATGAACTTGGATTGGTATACATTCACGGGATGAATGTGGGGCAAGGTTGCAACCAAGGTTCATAGGTATTTGTGGGATACAAATATTGGAAGACCCGCTCTCGAGATTTACTAAATGGAGCCTTTGTGGTTGATCACATGTAATCTTGAGTAAAGGCGAATATCATTGTATCCTCTGACCTGAGATACATATTGGGTTCGGATATTCACTAAGTATTGTGCCTTGATTCTTTCCTTCGCTATTCTGAAATATGGTAGTCCATAAGGAAGATCTCAGGTGTAATACAAAGTATATATCTAGGACATATGTAGTCAAGATGGAATTTGTCCCTCTTATTCGTTGAGAGTCGGATGTCTAAGGCCTGATAAAGTTAAATCTAAAAGAGAGTGATCACTCTATGTCTCTTGGATTTAACATGACATCTAGGATGAAAGGATATAATGAAAGATTCACCTATTCATATTAGAGATGGGACTCGAAAGGGATGATGTTATTGAATGGCACAAAGTCATAACATATTAGGGGTGATGGACGGTCGTTAGGTGGTATCCATCACTTGCATTAATTTCTTATGTTTCTCGTGCAAGTGGGAGATTGAAGGTATTCCGTATGCCCGAGAGACATATTAAATTAATGTGGCTAATGTGTTATGATCCAAGTAGGGTCATACCCAATAACAAACTTACCGACACCTTGTACGTATTTAATCTTAACGATTGGATCATTGATTAAATACGCGACACTTAAACTTTAAGAAAAACGATTTTCTGAGATATCACTTGATGTGTACATATATATATATAAATTATGGAATAACTTATATATATTATGGATTTAATTATTTATAGGTTAAATAATTAGTAAATTTATGTTACATTTTATATAATTTGGTTTTATATAAAATGTATATATAAATATATGGAAGTTTATAAAAATTAAAAGGTTTTATAAAAACTAATTCTTTTATAAAACTAATTTTTTATAAACTTTTTGGTAGTGGCATTGGGAGTCAAGTGCACATGCTAGAGATTCTTTCTTTAGTGTGCCATGCTTTTGCATCATTCTATAAAACATGTCCATTGACTTATAGTCACTACAACACATGCAAATACAAAATACACATCAAGAAAAACTGCATAAAACTTCTCTTTGAGGCTGCTGAATGCCGTGAGGTTTTGAGGGAGGAAAAGGGTTCTTCACTTGTTTATGCAAGTTCATATTAAGTGTCAAATAAATCCTAACTAAAAGCTAGGGTGTTGGTGCAAAGTTTGTGGTATAACTACTTGAGATTTCACACTTTTGGAGCTCCATTCAACATCATCATCTTCATTCCTTACTAGCAAGCTTGGAGTAGGTATAATCTCTTTACTTGCTTGTAGTTTGTAAGTATATAACACAACTTGATCCTTATTGGGATTTAACTTTAATTGGTTAAAGATTAACAAGTTCTAAATGGTAATTCTTACATGCTTCCGCTTTAATATGATTCTTAAAATGTTTTAAGTATTATGAACTTGTTAAATCCCAACAGAATGATCGAAGCCGAATATGCCCCTTTTTGCTTGGTAGTCTAAGAATATGGGAACATCATTAATTTTGAGAATTAGTGCACGCCTAATTGACACGAATCCTAAAGATAGATCTATTGGGCCTAACGAACCCCATCCAAAGTACCGGATGCTTTAGTACTTCAAATTCGTTTTTATCATGTCCGAAGGATTCCCCGGAATGATAGGGGATATTCTTAGATGCATCTTGTTAATGTCGGTTACCAGGTGTTCAATCCATATGAATGATTTTTGTCTCTATGCATGGGACGTATATTTATGAGAACTGGAAATGAAATTCTTGTGGTCTATTAAAATGATAGAAATGAATGATTATGATAAACTAATGAACTCACCAACCTTTTAGTTGATACTTTAAAGCATGTTTATTCTCAGGTATTAAAGAAATCTTCCGCTGTGCATTAACTCATTTTAAAGATATTACTTGGAATCATTCATGGCATATTTCAAAAGACGTTGCATTCAAGTCGTTGAGTTCAGTAAAGATTATGATTAAGTAAATGACAGATTAGATCATTTATAGATAGATATTATGAAATGGTATGCATGCCTGTCAACTTTCGATGTAATGAAAGATTGTCTTTTAAAACGAATGCAATGTTTGTAAAATGTATCATATAGAGGTCAAATACCTCGCGATGTAATCATATGTTATTATATTCGTTCTTATGGATTAGGATGGGTTTTACATGTGGTATCAGAGCGGTGGTCTTAGCGAACCAGGTCTGCATTAGTGTGTCTAACTGATAAGTCATTATGATGCATTATTGAGTCTGGACTTCGACCGTGTCTGCATGTCAAAAGTTTTGCTTATCATTTTATGTCGAAAATTACCTACTAATCATCCTTAGGAAATTACCTACTTATCCTTCTTAGTCTAGACACATCTTATTGCATTGATTACATGAATAGTGTATAGACAAAAATTCATATCTTAGCGTATCTGCTAATTCATATCTTAGCGTATCTGTTACTATAAACTTTGCCTGACATATCCCGTAAATTTTTCCCTAATCTAAGAAATCTTTTGCTCTATATATATAGATATTCTATGTAAATAGAATACCATACGATAGCCAGAAAATCATTTCATATCGAAAAATCCTTTATTCAATCGTACTAAATGGAATTCATCATCAGTTCAAGTCACTCGGATTCCGAAATGGAATCCCACTCAAGCTCCGAAAGCAGTGTGACCGGAATGGATCAACCAATCAGTCATCATCTATTCTGGATGAATTAGGGATGGGTTCGTAGCCTCCTCAATCATTGGAGATAAGAAGAAGGAGATCCCTTCCATGCACCACATTGCCCTCTTGGTGATGAACCTGAAGCACTTACCGGCGAACCTGTTCGAGACACCATTTTCTCTCTCATTTCCAGAGTATCTCGTCACGATTACATACTACATCAAATTTTAGATTTTATTTATCCGCTCGTCCGAACCGACAATCACCCCGGTGTAATAGAAGAAGTCAACGAGCTTCGCGCTCGGGTAGTGACTTTAGAGAATATGGTGCAAAGGTTACAAACACCAGCAGTAGCACCAGCAGCATAACCAGTATCACTATCATCAACACCAACAGTAACATTACACCCCTAACCAAAACCACGTAGTAAACCTTAACATTACAAACTGTTCCACAAGCACCAATGTCATACGCTCTGTAGATACCAAGAGATACCACCAATAACAAACGATGAATTGTTGATTCATAACTTCATTGGAGAAACATTTTGCAATGATTATATAATCTCTAAAGTCTTAGAGATTAACTATTCTAACCCTAACCAGAAATCAGTTGAGTGAACCAAAATGATAGAAGGAAGAGTAGAAACCTTGACAAGAATGGTGTGTGATTTACAAGTTAGACTTGTTTTACCAACAGCATCAACAGTATCGTAGCGTCACCAGCACAGTCAGTGCCATCAGCATCGTCAGAATCAGCAGCACCTATAACATCACAAACACCGCCAGTTCAAGAATCACTGTGGACATCATCACGAATCAACAACGAGTATATTGTATCCACGAGTAATGAGGTATTAACTCATTTCCACTGAAGGATTTATATGTATATCATATATATATATATATATATATATATATATATATATATATATATATAAATTTCTAAACCATAATAAATCTTTTCGTACTAAGCTATTATGTGTGAATCTTAACTACGCGGTTAATTCATATTACAAATATGCAATAATGTACGTCCTTCGCCCGCAACTTAACCATCATTAACTACAATCCCTGTCTCAATTCAACAAATTCCAATTCATAATAAATCAAGTATATATTTGATTTTACACTTTCATCATCGATGTACCCGAAACTTTTCAAATAACATCATTCGTACTCTGCGAAATTCACAAGAATATAACGAAAACCAACATCACGCCTCAACAAATAACGAAGTATTAATTCAAACAATATTATTGAAGAAATACTTATGTAATCTCTAAAGCCTTCAATAGATTATTCAATTCTGGTTCCAACCGTAAATCGAATGAGTTTAATTTAGTATTAACTCATTGAAATCTATGTTACATCTGAAGAGAATGTATACATATATATTTTCATAAAGACTGTAATAAAATTCTTTTGTACAAAATATTAATTGTGAAATTTTTTTAACGGGTAGGTAATACCCGAGATATATATATATATATATATATATATATATATATATATATATATATATATATATATATATATATATATATATATATATATATATATATTCACAATTAATATGTTACATTCTTCGAATCTGATTAAGCAAATTATCAACTATACTTCCTACTTTCACAATAATATACATTCTCTCATAACAATCAAAACAACCATACTCACTCAATTACATATTCTGATTTTGAAACCTCAGAATTCAATTCGAGATATAACCGGTACCATCACTTTTAGATTCTTACATCTTTCAAAGCTATATTTTGACTTCAAAACTGTGTTAGAACATCAAATGTATATTAACGATTACAATCTGTGTTCAAACCCTTCAAAAATTTCTGAAGACACTTCAAATAATGAGCAATCGAGATGATGATCCAACCACATATTAACCACAGTTATGTACTTAAAAATCCCTCGAAACCAAAGTCATAATTCAACACATATATGTGTCAGATCCTTTGGCATTTGTTAGCAAAAATAACCTTGCAATTCCTTTTCAAAGTAGCAAATTCTATCACAGCTCCAGCAAGACAACTTCAATTTTTCATTTGGAGTAGCCTTATCATAATCTTGATATATATGATTACCCTTTTGTTACCGAAGAACCTTTCATGTTCCACCACATTAGCAATAAACTTATTCACAACTTCCCTGATCTTTGACCTTCCGGAGAATCATTATATTTACCGAAACCCCATCATTTCCTCATTCGCATCTTGTAACGAGAATTGCCGTACGAATCATCGGGAATTAGCAATCAGTATTTTGAAATCTCGCAGCATGTCTACGCCAACAGTTATATGTGTATATATAACATCTATCTTCTGGACTTAATTTGAATATGAAGTTTCTGAAAAACACTCCGAACTACGAATTGGTTCTCTGAAAATGGAAAAATGCTGATGAAGCAGCAAAAACTATAAACGACCTTAACAGTAAAAGTTTGATGATAATGAATAGGTGTGCTGGCAAAGCGCAGAAAAAGAGAAGTCTTGGAACTGGAAACCCGATTGAGCAAAGTATGAAGGAGGCTGTGGACAAATCACAAAGACTGAACCTGACTTCAAAGGATCCAAATGATTCAGTATATGCTGAATTTATTAACGAATACCTTGCTCATGACTCTAAACCCCTACAAACAATACCCTTCATCATCCTCTGATATTAGAAATTATAAGATATTATCGTATCTTTCATTATAAATATCCTCTATATTTCTGAAGATATTTTCATAATTATTCTTATCTGAAATCATTTACATCTTTGCGCTATTTGTATTACATCATAAAAGAAACTATTTTAGTTTCTGAATTCTGAAACCCTCAAGTTTAAAATAAGAATGTTTTTGAAGTAGTGTTGGGAACTGAAGCATGAATTAGTATAATATAATGACACTTGATCAACGTGATTATATTACCGTAATTCATGCTGAGTTTCTAAATGGAACGTGATGATTCACAGATCATAACATCATCATGTTCCATGTTATAAGACTCTTGTATTCTATTTAACCTCTAAAATATGAAGAAAATATTTCTTGGTGATTCGGCCTCTTCTAGGATATTCTGGTAATTTAACAAATCAAAATCGTGCCATTTTGATTTTCTTCTTAGAACACTAACTATGTTCATTCCGAAATTCATATCTGCGAATTTTGTACCATTACAAGCGGTGCTTAATCACAAAAAGAAGAAACGAAAGGACAAAGCTCCGAAACAGAAATTGGGGTATAAATCGCAGCAAATAAAAGAAAGAATTAACTGGAGATGACAATGATTATGGGAGACAGAAGTAGGGACATCGAAATATAAGAGAAGATATAAAACTCAACAACCACCCAGAAATTATAAACCGTATATATCAATACATATAGCAATATAAAGACACGGGAGAACTAAAAACACTATAAAACCAAGTGTATAGTAGAAGTAAATAGATTCTTCCGGCAGTAGATGAAAAAGAAGAATGACCGATATGAAGGTTAGGAATATATCAAGAAGCAGAACTGGAAGGAGCATATTGATGAATGCTTTAAAGTATGAGTTAGAAATAATGGAAGGTGTGAGTTAAAAGGAAACGAAGGAGGTGTGTTTATAGTAAAATAACCGACAGAGAAATCAAAACAGCTGATCGCATTTAAAGCAGATCCTAATTCCCTTGGTTACCGGAGAATCAAATCTTATTACGAAGATTTTCTCCAAATCTCTTGAACTTGAAAATCGATCCTATCTACGTCAAAAGATATGACGAATCTATACCTATTCATTTCACTCTTTGGTGATAGCTTCACTCGTACTCTTCATATAATCAAATTGTTTTATCCATATCACTCAATGATGATAAAACTCTATTTATCAACTCATAATTGTCATAATAACATTCTGATTATTAGCCGTGACGACCTCTATCAAATTTCGGGGACGAAATTTCTTTAACGGGTAGGTACTGTGACGACCCGGAAATTTCCGAACAAATTTAAACTTGATCTTTATATGTTTTCGACACGATAAGCAAAGTCTGTAATGTTGAAATCTCAAAAATTTTGAATTATGTTCATATGACCAATTTCCCTTCGACTGTTCTCGACGATTCACGAACCATTAAACGAATATGATTATATATGTATATGTGTATATATATTATAACTTGAAATTTAAACAAAATATTAGATTTAACTTTACATAATTGTATCTGCTTCAAAATGTTTATCGATGAAATTAGAAGAAAAGGTCAAATGATTGAATTATCAGATACATTGAATTATGATTACAAGTCTCTGTTGAGAGGTCCACTATGATTTGAGAAAATCTATTTCTTTTAACCATATTCGAAAAATGGTAAAGTGATTTACAAGTAAGAACAAAAGTGTCATTAACAAGGATTAGACAAATGTTAGTGGAAGACTAAAGTTAATAAAAAATGATTTAGTTACAAGTGTACGAAAACGTTTTCGATATAATTAAACTTGATTAGTAAAATATCCCTGTTTAAATAAAGTGAATTAGAATATTTGTGATTGAATATATAAATAACTTGCAAAGTGTATTTAAAACGTGTTCATTAATTATATATGTTTTTAAAGTAATTAAGTATATGATAGAAGTAATTAAGTACACGATAGTAACACTCGCCTAGTAATACGATTAATATTTAAAAAAATTAAGTACATAAATGAATTATATCTATTTAAGTTTTAAAAATGAAAACGTTACGTGTTATATTATTTTTATAAACGATTTTCAAACAAACTTTAAAATAGAATTAGCTTTGAAAACTAAATATTATATTATTAAATAAATATTTCAACTACATACAATACGTACAAATTTGTATTTTTAATAAATACATAAATATATATAGAAACATATATGTATTTTACAAAGTAATAGATATTATATTATCTTAGTCATAAAACGTCTAAATTAAAAATATACATTTTGACAAACAACGAAACATTGATTTATAGAAGCAAATGACCAAAACACTCAAATCAATAAAGTTACATTTTGAGTGAGATTGTTTTCATTGTTTAAATCTATTGTTTTATTAAGGGTACGAGTCATTAAACGTAAAAGGCTAGTTTTCTAAACGTACGAGAATGAGTTCGAGAAACCGAAAGCGAGACATAAGTCGGGTGACAACGCCCATGTCAGTTGTGTAAAAATTACATTTTTACTACACACATAAATATAATATAATATAATATATAATTAATTATATAAATTAAATAAATATATTAAATAAATTATAAAAGTGTCGGCAGCCCTTGAATTAGTGCATCTTAGCTGGAATAAGGGTCCATGCGATCGCATGACCTCCCTTCACAATAACCATGCGATCGCATGGTGGGTCTTGGTGACTCAAGTGTATAAAGCTCGACGTCTGGTTCCATTTCCTCTATCTGTCTTTCGATCTCTCTCACCAACATACATATACATTTATATTTATTATGTAATTATTATTATTATTATTAAGATTGATATTATTACTAAATATCATATTATTAAGAGTATTATTATTATTATTATTATTATTATTAGTATTATACATAAAATACTACGACGAGGTCATATCCAAATGATTTTTCAAAATTAGTTTTCGAGTAGGATAGGGCTAAGGAAATTATGGGTTATAGTTATGGAGGTGATGGGTATGGTTCATGGGTATGCTCGTGAGGTCAATCTTGTGTTTATCATCTCCGTTGCGTCTGCGTACCTTTCCTGTAATATTGAATCTCAATATTGATACGTGAGTACTCATAATTTAATTTTTACATACTAATAGTGTATCCCTGACTAGTGCTCGAGAATACAGGATTATGCATGCATGTACTTTTGATATTGCTATTAGATAGGTTATGTTGAATCTTGAATTAGTTACATACGCGGTTGAGATAAGGTATAAGATATGCATGTCGTTGGAAAGCTAGCGAAAAATTAAGAACTTTTCGTTTAGATATCGAATGGTTTCGATTAACGATTTAGAAGTTATAGTCAATTGAAATTTGGTATTATTATTAAAAATGATTATTATTATCGTCGTTATTATCATCGTTCTAGTTTTTATTATATTATTATTATTATTATTATTATTATTATTATTATTATTATTATTATTATTATTATTATTATTATTATTATTATTATTATTATTATGATTATGATTATTATTGTTATTATAATTATCCATAAAAAGTATTATCATTAAAAATTGTTATTTCATTATTATTACTATCGTTATTATTGTTAAAGTTATAATTAGTATTAGTATTATTATTATTATCTAATTATTATTATTATTATTATTATTATTATTATTATTATCATTATTAATATATATATATATATATATATATATATATATATATATATATATATATATATATATCATTATTTAAAAATGGTTATTGTGATTGTTATTGTTATTATTATTATTATTATTATTATTATTATTATCATTAAAATAATTATTAGTATTATCGTTAATAATGTCATAGTAATTATCATTATTAGTATTATTGTAATTAAAACTAATATTAGTAACACCTAATTATTTTGATTACTATTATTATCATTATTATGAACTCGATATAAAAGTCGATTAAGAGCTATTAAATGAAACGATTAGGAAATAATGAGTATGAGTATCATGATGAAATTAAAATATTGTAAGATATTGATTTAGATAAAATTATCGTTTTCATTATTTTTATCATTACTATTATTATTAAAAGTATCGTTAGTATTAAAACTATCATTTTAACAAAAATTATCATTATAATAGAAATGTCATTGTTATTATAAAATATTATTATTATTACCATTTTAAATAAAATTATTATTTTAAGGTTAATATTAAAAAGTATCGTAAATATTAAAGTTAACATAATCAAAATTATCGTTTTATCATAATATCACTTTTAGTAAATATAAATATTGATATTTTTCGAAATAATAATAATTATTATTACAAAATAATACAACTTTTACTTATTATTATTATCTATGTTATTTTATCAAATAAATATGTAATACAAAGATATTTTACTACGTGTAATATAATTACGTTAATACTACTTATCATATTATTTTTATGATATTAAATGAACTTTATAAATTTTATTACTTAAGATATATAAAAGTATATTTTTATTATATAAATTTTAATAATAAATGAATTATATTATTTACTCTAATAAAATCTTTTAAAAATATTTAAAAATATAAAACGACGATATTTAAACTATATAATAATCATGTATAAACTTTGGAAATCAGTTTGAGTCAAATTGACTTTTGTTGACTTTTGCATATTTAGTCTCGAGCATTAGGATTGTGATACACTACAGTTTAACCTAAATTATTATACAAATATTGACCAACATATAATAATATATAATTAATATAGGTTCGTGAATACAATGCCAACCTTACACTTGTTCAATGACGTTATTTGTATTTTTACTACGAAATACAGTATGGTGAGTTTCATTTGCCATTTTACCCTTTATATTTTTGGGCTGAGAATACATGCGAAATTTTTATAAATGTTTTACGAAATACACACAAGTAATCGAAACTACATTATATGATTAAATGATCGAAGCCGAATATGCCCCTTTTTGCTTGGTAGCCTAAGAATAAGGGAACATCACTAATTTTAGGAATTAGTGCACGCCTAATTGACGCGAATCCTAAAGATAGATCTGTTGGGCCTAACGAACCCCATCCAAAGTACCAGATGCTTTAGTACTTCGAATTCGTTTTTATCATGTCCGAAGGATTTCTCGGAATGATAGGGGATATTCTTATATGCATCTTGTTAATGTCAGTTACCAGGTGTTTAATCCATTTGAATGATTTTTGTCTCTATGCATGGGACGTATATTTATGAGAACTGGAAATGAAATTCTTGTGGTCTATTAAAATGATGGAAATGAATGATTATGATAAACTAATAAACTCACCAACCTTTTGGTTGACACTTTAAAGCATGTTTATTCTCAGGTATTAAAGAAATCTTCCGCTGTGCATTAGCTCATTTTAAAGATATTACTTGGAATCATTCATGGCATATTTCAAAAGACGTTGCATTCAAGTCGTTGAGTTCAGTAAAGATTATGATTAAGTAAATGACAAATTAGATCATTTATAGATAGATATTATGAAATGGTATGCATGCCTGTCAACTTTCGATGTAATGAAAGTTGTCTTTTAAAACGAATGTAATGTTTGTAAAATGTATCATATAGAGGTTAAATACCTCGCGATGTAATCATATGTTATTGTATTCCTTCTTATGGATTAGGACGGGTCTTTACACCGCCCAATGACCAAGCTTCTTGAAAAAGACCAACCGTATGACTTTAATGATGAATGCTTAAATGCTTTTGAAATCCTTAAGGCCAATCTCATACAAGTACCTATTCTTGGTTCACCCAATTGGGAAATGCCTTTTGAGTTTATGTGTGATGCAAGTGATTATGTATTAGGAGAGGTTCTAGGATAAAGGCACGACAACCATTTTATACAGATTAGTATGCAAGAAAAACCCTAGATGGAGCTCAAGTCAACTACACAACAACCGAGAAGAAACTTCTAACAGTTGTGTTTAAATTTGACAAGTTTATATCATACTTGGTACTTTCGAAAACCATTGTGTACAACGATCATTCAGAATTGAAGGACCTATTTGCTAAGAAAGATGCAAAGCATTGACTCATTCGTTGGGTACTTTTGCTACAAGAGTTTGACCATGAAATTTAGGATAAACGAGGGGTCGAAAACTTGGCCACTGACCATCTTTCTCGTCTAGAGGACGCCGAGTTGAAAATCTCTATGAAAAGGACATCAATGATACTTTCCCGAATGAGTCTGTGATGAGAGTTGAATGTGACAATGAAGTCCCCTGGTTTGAGGACTTTGCAAACTATTTCGCCTCGGGTGTTATCCAAAAGGATACACCCATCAACAAAAGAAGAAATGTTTCTAGGATTTGAAGTTCTACTTTTGGGATCACCCTGACCTATTTAAGATTGGGGTAGACCAATTCATACGAAGATGTTTTTTTGGAAAGAGGCCCGACAAATCCATGAAGAATGTCATAATGGACCAACGGGGGACATTTTGGCCCAAATCACACGGCCAAAAAGGTGTTTGACTAGGGTTTTTATTGGCCAACAATCTTTAGAGATGCCCATGATTTAGTGAAAACATGTGATGCTTGCCAACGTTCGGGTTAAAAAGAGATGAAATGCCCCAAACGGGCATTCAAATATGTGAGGTCTTTGATGTATGGCGAATCAATTTTATAGGACCCTTTCCTAGCTCTAACCAATGCAAGTACATCCTTGTTGCGGTTGACTATGTTTCCAAGTGGGCTGAGGCAAAAGCCATACCCACTAATGATGCACGGGTTATGGTCAAGTTCCTAAAAGGACTAATTTCTCGATTTGGTATTCCAAAAGCCTTGATATCCGATTGTGGGACCCATTTCGTGAACCACCTTCTTGAAAAGGTGCTATAGAAGTATGGGGTGACTCACCAGTTCTCCACTCCATAACACCTACAAATGAGCAAGAAAGTGGAGAATACAAACCGGGCTTCAAAGAGAAGTCTAGAGAAAACGATTAACAACAAACCCAAGGTGTGGCAAACAAAGCTTGATGACGCATTATGGGCCTTTAGAATGGCTTTCAAAACATCGATTGGAACTACCCGATCACGAACTATTTTCTTTAAATTTTTTATTGATCCATTTTTGAATTTCAATCTTGATGAGTTTTTATCAATTCTATCTAAAAGATAGTAACCCAGCTTCATCGGATTTTCAGAAAATTTCAATCCTAAGATCGACCTAAATCCAATTTCATTTATTTTCTTCTTTTCATCATCATTCATCTGCTGTACTGATGTGAATAGATATTTTGGTGATGATCTTGATCTCATGATATCTTCATCTGAAAAATTCATTTTACATTTTGTTAATTTTGATAATGTTACCCACCAACCTTCAGCTGTTTTATTAATTTTCTTTGTATATTTTTTTCTTTCCTTTTTCGTACCATCAATACCTATTTCAAGATTTTTTACGTGCGCTGCGTTATTTTAGTCATTACATCTAGAATGTATAACAGTAACCTTCTCAAAAATTACCTTGTTCTTGTATATCCTTAAATTTAGGTTGCTGGAAGTCATCATCTGAATCAACTTTCTTCATGTTTTATCTTATTTGTTGTTATTTTCACGCTCATCTTTTTTATCTCACTTTTTTTTGTATATTTTCATTATCCTTTTTTGTTCCATTAGTACCTTCTAAAAAATTGCTATTATTGCTAATAGATGGAGGTCTTTTATTTGGTATTATGTTAAATGTTTTTTTTGGTATTGTTATCATCATTATTTCTAGTAATTTAGTGTCTTCTAAAGTAAACATAGCTAACTTTTGTCTCTTATTCATTAAAATGTTTTTTGCAATAACAGTCTAATATATTATTATTGATCTTTTTTCACATTATATCATGATTACAAATGAGTCTTTTCAAATATGTTATTTCATACATCAGATGTATTATATTTATGTCCTTTCAATTATTTGATGTTTTCATTCATTATATGAAATATTTTAAATGTTATACATCAAATGTATGTGTAAGTAACTACAGGAGGAAGGGGGGGGGGGGGGGGGTAAATAGTTACTTAATAAATTTTTAAAACTTTTTCAATTATTAACAAGATTTAATTAACTTTGATCAACTTAATCAACTCAAACTCAATATGTGTAATGTTTATGTTTGAAACAATGTTGAAAGTAAATTAAAGAACATAAACACAAGGATTTATAGTGGTTCGGATGGATGTTAACTAATCCACATTAATCTACTCCTCGATACTTCTTATCGAGAGTTTGCTTCACTAAGCCTTTTCTCCAAACCTGGTGGATCCAGTTTACAAATCTTGTACCCCTTGTAGACAACACATCTAATCTTTCTATCCCTTCGAAAGATTACTTCTAACTTAGATCAACTTGTCTTCACCTTGGAGAAGTACTAATTTCCAATGGAATTAATCAACCTCCTAGTTCCTTTTAAGGAAGATGATCCCTAAGTTAGCTTTTGCTTCTATTACAAAGTACAAGATTCACTCTTTTAGGGATGATTATCCTAAGACAATTCAATGGAAAATATCACACTAAGTAAACTCACAAAGATAATAATTTGAAAGTAAGTTTACATTAATTCTACAATATGTGAGATTATAGAATCTCTCTTGCTAATCACAAACATATATGAATGAAGGTCTTATGATTCTCTGATATATTTAGAGTTAAAGCATGTAAGAGGTTCCCCCAAATCAAATGCTCTCCAAGTCTTGCTATTTAAAGTGAGAGACAAAAAACTAGTCGTTGCCACGGTTCTGGTCACGATCAACTGCACGCTATCCGGTCACTTTCACCTAGCCATTGTATAGCAGTTTGAATCCATTTAAACCTGATTCTTTTGGCCTCTATACTTCATTTAATACCTGCAAAAGATATTAAACATCATATACAATTACTATATGCATTAAGTTCTTGATTCCTCTTGGATGTATTACCTTGATAGTGACTTGTCATACCCAAAAAGGCAAGTCTACATTTCTTGGATACATTTCTTGATAATCATTTGAGATAATCTCAGATTTTTCATAATCATTTTTTTTGTTTTTAACACATGCTTAAGTGCTATTGGCTAGTCGACATGTCATTGACAATTTTCTCCTAAAAATCACTAAGCATATTATAATTCATCTTTAAGCTTGCACATAGATTAATAAGGTGTGTTTATGATATCTTACTAAGTGAAACATGTAAGTTCAATTAAGCTCATTATCAGCAATACATCATATTAATCAAGACTAAACCTTACTTAGACAGGTTGCTAGACTTAAACATGTTTCTTGTGATATTTCAATGTGTGTGTTAATAATCCTTTAAGCATACAAGACCATTTCATTATGAACCTTCAATTGTTATCAACCAAGTTACACTAATTCATTGGAGTAGGCTAGGCATACATTTATGGTTTCCTAACTTATAGCATATAGCAAGACAAAGATCATATTATCATTCGTACATATTAAATGAGTATAAGCAAGTTTGCAATCAGCACATAGTCAAGTAATACTCATGTAATGATCAAACACGTAGTGATGGAATCTCTTCATCACAATATACTAAGGCTATGTAAGTTTACTTACAATATGGCACTTTGTAAGATTAATGTATAAGTATACATTAATGTCTAACACATATATAAGGAAAGATCAACTCTTGGTTGGGACTTGATAACCATCCTAAGTATGTCTAAATTCATTTTAGGAGCACAAGTTATATTGTAACACTTATGTATTATCCTTAATCAAGGCTAAAACGTCATTAAAATGTTATTAGGTGCGATTAACCAAGATTATCATTCTAGTGACCAAAGATCTTTTTGATATGAAAGGGGTAACTATTCTAAGTATGTTGAAAAAGGTTTCGTGAATTATAGATGCCCCGAAGTGGTCAAACATTTTTTGGTGAAGAATTTTGGACAAGATAACTACGGTCGAACCACGATCTACCATAGAATCAACCGTGTACCTGGTTTCTTAGAAACCATGGTACATGACACCCACGATCAGACCTGCGGTCGATCGTGGACCAAAACCGAGTACTTATTTGAGTTTTGTATTCCTAACGTTTTCACTTTAAGCTTCATTTGGTTTGGTCATTTGCTAGAGTAAGTGTGGATTAGTGAACTTGTATATTTATTTCAAGATGTCTATCATCACTTTTCGTTATGTGTGTGTCATCATCAAAACACTTATTAGCGTTGGTTAAGATTAATATTACCGTTAAGCATAAACCAACATTATCCCCCTTTTTGACGATGACAAATATATAGGCGATGGTGGACATTTATCTAAAAATATGTAAGTGTTAACATCACTTATACCCATAACTTTCTCCCTCTTTTGTGGAAGCAAAAATTTTAGCCACCTTGGAACTAAGCGCGCCTTTAGAGCAATGCTCCCCTTAAATCGTACATAGTGGAAATTAACAACCACAAAACACAAAACACACAAATCTTAAATATTTATTTATTCATACATAGAGAGCTACAAGACAGACTCATGCATTCACAATATCTCACTAGAGATTTGCATGATGATGGCATAGATCTAAGTGTTGTGATGAGAGAAGCGACGAATGCCCTTGATGATGTTTTCAAGATTGGTTAAGAATCGTCCAATTCTCAGAGTGTTTCTATGAATCACTTTCTGAGGTAAGAGAGAATAAAAATTTGGAGGGTCATCTAATGATGATTCACAGAATGGTCTTGTCGAGGCTCTACTGATTAGGCATGAGGAGATTTAAGTAGAATAATAGAATGAGGTGTTTAGTCCAACATATGCGAATAGTTTCTTTAGGCGAAGACCATAAGGAAGAAGAAGATTAGAGTTTTGAGCAGCATTTTGCATTCTTGACGCCATAAGATATGCAATATTTACTTGAAAAGATCTCAAGAAACACCATAAAAGAGTAATTTTATTGACATTTAGTCTCGAGAGTTGTTTTCTCTTTCCGTATACATTCATGGTAATGACTTGTTACCAAAGATCATACATTGAAGAGAGATGAAGACATAGAAGTCCATCATTGTTGATAGAGTTGAGTTGTAGTGATCCATCACACAATGTTTGAAGAACACTATCTCTTTCCATACAATTAGGGAATTCTTGATAGTTTTCCTCCATATAGTTTTCCTCCATATTGTCCTCCTCGCTTTCAGAAGCAATTTCCTTTTCTTCGTATTCCTCACCAGGGTTGTATTTATCAAATATCTTTTGAATCGCTACATGAGCTTGCGTGTCTCTTGCGAGATAATCCTGGTTGATAACTGCTTTTGATAACAGTGGGTTTGTTGATTGGTTCAAGAGAGGGAGCATGTGAGATGTGATGGGTGATCTTGAGATATGCAAACAACGAGTTGAGATGTAAACCATAGGGAAGTACTCTAATCGTTTCAGTAATCACTTTATTCATTCGTGAGGCAATAATGAAAGCTGCATTGATGGTCTTATCAAATTCAATAGCCCACATGACAAATATCTGGTTGACATGAACATTGGCATGATTTCCCCCTTCACAATAAATGTTGTGATCTATTATTTTGTTCATGATATCAAACTTATGTAGCAGATCCTTTCCCATCAATCCCCTAGAAAGAATCTCTGAGTGATCAGCATTTGATTTTCAGAAGTGATTCAGGATATCAGTTGGTTTTATGAACTCGGGAAAATTTTATAACTTGTGTTTCCTACTGTAGAAGCAAAACCCTATGGAAGGAACACCCAAAATTGTGCCGATTTCCTCTAAAGGATATTCATTCCATTATTTGTTGAGATGAAATTTTACTTTGTCATTCTCGAAACTGAAGTTGGCATAGAATTCTTTCACGAGCTTAGGATATACGAGTCCTTTTAAGAGAATGAATGCGGCTAGTCCTAGATGGACAAACTTATCAACTGCCTCTGGAAAAGCACTACAATTTACCTTTCTTCCTTTTTATAATTTTTATGGAACTGATCCATCGCTTGTTTTAAGCAAGTCGTGCTTTTTCACTTTTGGGTGGATCATAAATGCCTTTATCTTTGATTCTGCATCCTTGGTCTTTGCCATTTCCTATACAATAATACTTTAACTCAATTTAAAGTGTACGTATAAATGATTCAATTATGGAATCAATGTTTTAGAAACTTAGTTAACATTAATACATGAGTGTGTTGATATTAACTTTCTTCACATTCTCACCCTCATTTAGTGACAATGTGTTTTCAGTTATATGAACACTGATTTTCATAATGTTCATATGTGTTAATGATTTGAAAACTTGATTGAAATGTCCCGTTCTTATTGATTAAAAACGTTCCATATTAATTGATTTCGTTGCGAGGTTTTGACCTCTATATGAGACATTTTTCAAAGACTGCATTCATTTTAAAACAAACCATAACCTTTATTTCATCAATAAAGGTTTAAAAAGCTTTACGTAGATTATCAAATAATGATAATCTAAAATATCCTGTTTACACACGACCATTACATAATGGTTTACAATACGAATATGTTACAACAAAATAAGTTTCTTGAATGCAGTTTTTACACAATATCATACAAGCATGGACTCCAAATCTCGTCCTTATTTAAGTATGCGACAGCGGAAGCTCTTAATAATCACCTGAGAATAAACATGCTTAAAATGTCAACAAAAATGTTGGTGAGTTATAGGTTTAACCTATATATATCAAATCATAATAATAGACCACAAGATTTCATATTTCAATACACATCCCATACATAGAGATAAAAATCATTCATATGGTGAACACCTGGTAACCGACATTAACAAGATGCATATATAAGAAAATCCCCATCATTCCGGGACACCCTTCGGATATGATATAAATTTCGAAGTACTAAAGCATCCGGTACTTTGGATGGGGTTTGTTAGGCCCAATAGATCTATCTTTAGGATTCGCGTCAATTAGGGTGTCTGTTCCCTAATTCTTAGATTACCAGACTTAATAAAAAGGGCATATTCGATTTCGATAATTCA
Source organism: Rutidosis leptorrhynchoides (assembly GCF_046630445.1). Taxonomy (NCBI): domain Eukaryota; kingdom Viridiplantae; phylum Streptophyta; class Magnoliopsida; order Asterales; family Asteraceae; genus Rutidosis; species Rutidosis leptorrhynchoides. The sequence continues at coordinate 250,173,560 of NC_092340.1, forward strand.
ACCATAGAATGTAGTTTCACGTACTTGTGTCTATTTTGTAAATCATTTATAAAACCTGCATGTATTCTCATCCCAAAAATATTAGATTTTAAAAGTGGGACTATAACTCACTTTCACAGATTTTTACTTCGTCGGGAAGTAAGACTTGGCCACTGGTTGATTCACGAACCTATAACAATATATACATATATATCAAAGTATGTTCAAAATATATTAACAACACTTTTAATATATTTTGATGTTTTAAGTTTATTAAGTCAGCTGTCCTCGTTAGTAACCTACAACTAGTTGTCCACAGTTAGATATACAGAAATAAATCGATAAATATTATCTTGAATCAATCCACGACCCAGTGTATACGTATCTCAGTATTGATCACAACTCAAACTATACATATTTTGGAATCAACCTCAACCCTGTATAGCTAACTCCAACATTCACATATAGAGTGTCTATGGTTGTTCCGAAATATATATAGATGTGTCGACATGATAGGTCGAAACATTGTATACGTGTCTATGGTATCTCAAGATTACATAATATACAATACAAGTTGATTAAGTTATGGTTGGAATAGATTTGTTACCAATTTTCACGTAGCTAAAATGAGAAAAATTATCCAATCTTGTTTTACCCATAACTTCTTCATTTTAAATCTGTTTTGAGTGAATCAAATTGCTATGGTTTCATATTGAACTCTATTTTATGAATCTAAACAGAAAAAGTATAGGTTTATAGTCGGAAAAATAAGTTACAAGTCGTTTTTGTAAAGGTAGTCATTTCAGTCGAAAGAACGACGTCTAGATGACCATTTTAGAAAACATAATTCCACTTTGAGTTTAACCATAATTTTTGGATATAGTTTCATGTTCATAATAAAAATCATTTTCTCAGAATAACAACTTTTAAATCAAAGTTTATCATAGTTTTTAATTAACTAACCCAAAACAGCCCGCGGTGTTACTACGACGGCGTAAATCCGGTTTTACGGTGTTTTTCGTGTTTCCAGGTTTTAAATCATTAAGTTAGCATATCATATAGATATAGAACTTGTGTTTAGTTGATTTTAAAAGTCAAGTTAGAAGGATTAACTTTTGTTTGCGAACAAGTTTAGAATTAACTAAACTATGTTCTAGTGATTACAAGTTTAAACCTTCGAATAAGATAGCTTTATATGTATGAATGGAATGATGTTATGAACATCATTACTACCTTAAGTTCCTTGGATAAACCTACTGGAAAAGAGAAAAATGGATCTAGCTTCAACGGATCCTTGGATGGCTCGAAGTTCTTGAAGCAGAATCATGACACGAAAACAAGTTCAAGTAAGATCATCACTTGAAATAAGATTGTTATAGTTATAGAAATTGAACCAAAGTTTGAATATGATTATTACCTTGTATTAGAATGATAACCTACTGTAAGAAACAAAGATTTCTTGAGGTTAGATGATCACCTTACAAGATTGGAAGTGAGCTAGCAAACTTGAAAGTATTCTTGATTTTATGTAACTAGAACTTGTAGAATTTATGAAGAACACTTAGAACTTGAAGATAGAACTTGAGAGAGATCAATTAGATGAAGAAAATTGAAGAATGAAAGTGTTTGTAGGTGTTTTTGGTCGTTGGTGTATGGATTAGATATAAAGGATATGTAATTTTGTTTTCATGTAAATAAGTCATGAATGATTACTCATATTTTTGTAATTTTATGAGATATTTCATGCTAGTTGCCAAATGATGGTTCCCACATGTGTTAGGTGACTCACATGGGCTGCTAAGAGATGATCATTGGAGTGTATATACCAATAGTACATACATCTAAAAGCTGTGTATTGTACGAGTACGAATACGGGTGCATACGAGTAGAATTGTTGATGAAACTGAACGAGGATGTAATTGTAAGCATTTTTGTTAAGTAGAAATATTTTGATAAGTGTATTGAAGTCTTTCAAAAGTGTATAAATACATATTAAAACACTACATGTATATACATTTTAACTGAGTCGTTAAGTCATCGTTAGTCGTTACATGTAAGTGTTGTTTTGAAACCTTTAGGTTAACGATCTTGTTAAATGTTGTTAACCCAATGTTTATAATATCAAATGAGATTTTAAATTATTATATTATCATGATATTATCATGTATGAATATCTCTTAATATGATATATATACATTAAATGTCTTTACAACGATAATCGTTACATATATGTCTCGTTTAAAAATCATTAAGTTAGTAGTCTTGTTTTTACATATGTAGTTCATTGTTAATATACTTAATGATATGTTTACTTATCATAGTATCATGTTAACTATATATATATATATATATATCCATATATATGTCATCATATAGTTTTTACAAGTTTTAACGTTCGTGAATCACCGGTCAACTTGGGTGGTCAATTGTCTATATGAAACATATTTCAATTAATCAAGTCTTAACAAGTTTGATTGCTTAACATGTTGGAAACATTTAATCATGTAAATATCAATCTCAATTAATATATATAAACATGGAAAAGTTCGGGTCACTACAGTACCTACCCGTTAAATAAATTTCGTCCCGAAATTTTAAGCTATTGAAGGTGTTGACGAATCTTCTGGAAATAGATGCGGGTATTTCTTCTTCATCTGATCTTCACGCTCCCAGGTGAACTCGGGTCCTCTACGAGCATTCCATCGAACCTTAACAATTGGTATCTTGTTTTGCTTAAGTCTTTTAACCTCACGATCCATTATTTCGACGGGTTCTTCGATGAATTGAAGTTTTTCGTTGATTTGGATTTCATCTAACGGAATAGTGAGATCTTCTTTAGCAAAACATTTCTTCAAATTCGAGACGTGGAAAGTGTTATGTACAGCCGTGAGTTGTTGAGGTAACTCAAGTCGGTAAGCTACTGGTCCGACACGATCAATAATCTTGAATGGTCCAATATACCTTGGATTTAATTTCCCTCGTTTACCAAATCGAACAACGCCTTTCCAAGGTGCAACTTTAAGCATGACCATCTCTCCAATTTCAAATTCTATATCTTTTCTTTTAATGTCAGCGTAGCTCTTTTGTCGACTTTAGGCGGTTTTCAACCGTTGTTGAATTTGGATGATCTTCTCGGTAGTTTCTTGTATAATCTCCGGACCCGTAATCTGTCTATCTCCCACTTCACTCCAACAAATTGGAGACCTGCACTTTCTACCATAAAGTGCTTCAAACAGCGCCATCTCAATGCTTGAATGGTAGCTGTTGTTGTAGGAAAATTCTGCTAACGGTAGATGTCGATCCCAACTGTTTCCGAAATCAATAACACATGCTCGTAGCATGTCTTCAAGCGTTTGTATCGTCCTTTCGCTCTGCCCATCAGTTTGTGGATGATAGGCAGTACTCATGTCTAGACGAGTTCCTAATGCTTGCTGTAATGTCTGCCAGAATCTTGAAATAAATCTGCGATCCCTATCAGAGATAATAGAGTTTGGTATTCCATGTCTGGAGACGACTTCCTTCAAATACAGTCGTGCTAACTTCTCCATCTTGTCATCTTCTCTTATTGGCAGGAAGTGTGCTGATTTGGTGAGATGATCAACTATTACCCAAATAGTATCAAAACCACTTGCAGTCCTTGGCAATTTAGTGATGAAATCCATGGTAATGTTTTCCCATTTCCATTCCGGGATTTCGGGTTGTTGAAGTAGACCTGATGGTTTCTGATGCTCAGCTTTGACCTTAGAACACGTCAAACATTCTCCTACGTATTTAGCAACATCGGCTTTCATACCCGGCCACCAAAAATGTTTCTTAAGATCCTTGTACATCTTCCCCGTTCCAGGATGTATTGAGTATCTGGTTTTATGAGCTTCTCTATGTACCATTTCTCTCATATCTCCAAATTTTGGTACCCAAATTCTTTCAGCCCTATACCGGGTTCCGTCTTCCCGAATATTAAGATGCTTCTCCGATCCTTTGGGTATTTCATCCTTTAAATTTCCCTCTTTTAAAACTCCTTGTTGCGCCTCCTTTATTTGAGTAGTAAGGTTATTGTGAATCATTATATTCATAGATTTTACTCGAATGGGTTCTCTGTCCTTTCTGCTCAAGGCGTCGGCTACCACATTTGCCTTCCCAGGGTGGTAACGAATCTCAAAGTCGTAATCATTCAACAATTCAATCCACCTACGCTGCCTCATATTCAGTTGTTTCTGATTAAATATGTGCTGAAGACTTTTGTGGTCGGTATATATAATACTTTTGACCCCATATAAGTAGTGCCTCCAAGTCTTTAATGCAAAAACAACCGCGCCTAATTCCAAATCATGCGTCGTATAATTTTGCTCGTGAATCTTCAATTGTCTAGATGCATAAGCAATCACCTTCGTTCGTTGCACTAATACACACCGAGACCTTGCTTTGATGCGTCACAATAAATCACAAAATCATCATTCCCTTCAGGCAATGACAATATAGGTGCCGTAGTTAGCTTTTTCTTCAATAACTGAAACGCTTTCTCTTGTTCATCCTTCCATTCAAATTTCTTCCCTTTATGCGTTAATGCAGTCAAGGGTTTTGCTATTCTGGAAAAGTCTTGGATGAACCTTCTGTAGTAACCAGCTAGTCCTAAAAACTGGCGTATGTGTTTCGGAGTTTTCGGGGTTTCTCACTTTTCAACAGTTTCTATTTTTGCCGTATCCACCTTAATACCTTCTTTGTTCACTATGTGACCGAGGAATTGAACTTCTTCCAACCAAAATGCACACTTTGAAAACTTAGCGTACAATTCTTCCTTCCTCAATACTTCTAACACCTTTCTCAAATGTTCACCGTGTTCTTGGTCATTCTTTGAGTAAATAAGTATGTCATCAATGAAAACAATGACAAACTTGTCAAGGTATGGTCCACACACTCGGTTCATAAGGTCCATGAACACAGCTGGTGCATTAGTTAAACCAAACGGCATGACCATAAACTCGTAATGACCGTAACGTGTTCTGAAAGCAGTCTTTGGAATATCATCTTCTTTCACCCGCATTTGATGATACCCGGAACGTAAGTCAATCTTTGAATAAACAGACGAGCCTTGTAGTTGATCAAATAAGTCGTCGATTCTCGATAGTGGGTAGCGGTTCTTGATGGTAAGTTTGTTCAACTCTCGATAGTCGATACACAACCTGAATGTACCATCTTTCTTCTTGACAAACAAAACAGGAGCTCCCTACGGTGATGTGCTTGGTCGAATGAAACCACGCTCTAAAAGTTCTAGTAATTGGCTTTGCAGTTCTTTCATCTCGTTAGGTGCGAGTCTGTAAGGAGCACGAGCTATTGGTGCAGCTCCTGGTACAAGATCTATTTGAAATTCAACGGATCGATGTGGGGGTAATCCCGGTAATTCTTTCGGAAATACATCGGGAAATTCTTTTGCGACGGGAACATCATTGATGCTCTTTTCTTCAGTTTGTACTTTCTCGACGTGTGCTAGAATAGCATAGCAACCTTTTCTTATTAGTTTTTTTGCCTTCAAATTACTAATAAGATGTAGCTTCGTGTTGCCCTTTTCTCCGTACACCATTAAGGGTTTTCCTTCTTCTCGTATAATGTAAGGACCCGTCCTAATCCATCCGGACGAATTCATCAACATTTGGTTCCTTTGCGATGATCGACTCCAAGTATTGTCCTTAACATGAGCAAATGCACAGCGGAAGACTTAATTCGTACCTGAGAACAACATGCTTTAAAACGTCAACATAAAGTTGGTGAGATATAGGTTTGATGCTAGCAGCGTTATAACTATGGACCTCAAGATTTCATATACATATATAATACACTCGCAAGTGTATGGAAAAGTCGTTGAGCACTTGGTAACCATACTTAACATTTAAATCACAGCAGCATATTCTTAAATAAACCCTACACCGTACCAAGTGTAGTAACGAAACGAAGTACTGTGCAACCGTTTAAAACTGGTCGTCCAGCCCCGTTGGGGTTGTCAGGCCCGATAGATCTATCAACAGGATTCGCGTTTACGCTCCTCACATAAATATTAGCTACCAAGTATAAAGAAATATGCCATGGTACAACTCAACGTAGATTTTATTTTTGATCACTTGTGTCCATATCGTAAATCATTTATAAAAACAGCGCATGTATTCTCATCCCAAAATATTTAAAGTTTAAAAGGGGACTATATACTCACCATACTGTATTTTGTAGTAAAAATACATATAACATCATTGATCAAGTATAAGGTTGGCCTCGAATTCACGAACCTATATCATTCGTATATCTATTAATACATATAATCGTAACCAAACAAATTTATATATTATTATTAATGGTATAATTTTTATTTTAATAAATTATATGTTATTTGTATATATTTATAAATAAAAATTTTAATATAGTTAAATGTTATATTATACATCTTTTTATATAAGAATTCTTTTGTTTAGATAATTTAGTTATAATAATACTAAAATAAGTATAATGATAAAAAAAAAATAATAATAATAATAATAATAATAATAATAATAATAATAATAATAATAATAATAATAATAATAATAATAATAATAATATTAATATTAATAATATAATACTGGTAATAATAATAATAATAATAATAATAATAATAATAATAATAATAATAATAATAATAATAATAATAATAATAATAATAATAATAATAATAATAATAATAATAATAATAAATATCATTGTTTTGTAATGGTAATATCATTAGTAATAATTTTAGTACTAATTTACTTATCATAATTATAGTTGTAAAAAAAATAAATAATAGTTAATGATACTAAAAATTTTAATAATCAAAATTTTAATAATTCTAATGATAATAATTATAATTATAACAATAATAACAACAATAATAATAGTGATTTTTAGAAGTTAAAACTACCTCAAGAATCCCTTTAAAAAAAATAGTTGCCATTCGCGGGGCTCGAACCCTCGACCCGTTGCACACACGAACCAACACCTTACCATTGCTCCATTTTCATTTTTCTGATTATATTCTTATGCTATATCTATTAAACCCGTATAACTGATTCTACTTCATCTTCATCATAAGTTCTAATTTGATCAAGGTTCAAATCACCTTCATAAAGTTTTATTTATTTAGTTTAAGAATTATTTAACAAACAGAAACTGATTACAGTTTAATTCAATTAATAAAAACATCAAAAACAAAAATTAAGAAAACTGTAAAATCCCGTTTAATTCTTCACGAACTCAAGATCAAAATTGAAGATTTTGAACGTTTTGGCTGAAAGTTTTTACACAAAGAATGTTTGAAAACTTTTCTGTAATCTTTATAATCTTAATTCCACTTAATTCGTAACACAGAGGTCAAATTTAAATGAAGAACCCGTTTTGATTTCCAAAATTAAGATCCGATATGAAAACTTAAAATCTGAAACTTTACAGGAAGTTTAGGTGTAAGATTTCTAATCCAAACTGTATTTAAAGATTTTGAAATAACATTCAAATTCGGATTTTAGACTAGTGGAGTAAGAACAGAGGTTGTGACCCGTTTCTTTAAAAAAATTCAGTTTAATTTTCAATTGTATCTCAGTTACTGCTGTAGTCAGAATTTAAGACGATGTGGAAGGGGTGAATGGTTTACGTTTACTAGCTAACCTCCCGTTTTATACAGATTTTGGGTGTCGACTTATTTACCTCAAGAACAGAAGAATAAATAAAAAAAATAGTTCGAAGTGGACTGCTAACCAAATTTTTTTGTTTGTGTTCAATAATTTGATTCGTTTTTGGTACCAGTTAAATAGCAGAAGAAAAAAAATCTAATTAGATTTAGACGCGTGATTCTCTGATTTTATAGATAAATTGTTTTAATTTTTATTAAATAATAATTATATTATAAAGATATTGATATCATTATATATATTATTAATAATAATAAACATACTAATTAAAATAACTCAGTATTAATAAGATTAATAATAAAGATAATAATGATAACAATATTAATATTTCTAATAATAATAATAATAATAATAATAATAATAATAATAATAATAATAATAATAATAATAATAATAATGATACAAAAAAAATGATCACTTTAATTAGTAGTAATGGTGATAATAATAATATGATAATATTAATAATAACAATAATGATAATACAATTAATAATTAGGATATATCAAATCTCATATCTATATCTTTTATATTTGAAATAACAATAATATAAGTAATACAGATATTAATATTAATATTAATTTTAATACTAATAATGTAAATATTAATGTAACAACTTTTAAACTTTAAAATTTTAATATATTAACTTCACAACTTGTTAAATATGTAATACTAAAATAATAAAATATTTGGATGTTTAATATTTATGTACTTTATATATACATTACAATACATATAATATTAATTACGTACAGTTGTCACATATATATGTATATATATATTCTACTTTCACATAATTGTTCGTGAATCGTCGGGCATCGTCAAAAGGTAAATAATTATCCGAATATAGTTTTCAAACTTTCTAGACTCAACATTACAGATTTTGCTTATCGTGTCGGAAACATATAAAGATTAAGGTTTAAATTTGGTCGGAAATTTCCGGGTCGTTACAGTACCCACCCGTTAAAGAAATTTCGTCCCCGAAATTTGGTAAAGGTTGTCATGACTAACAATAAAATGTTCTTATGACGAATATGAATTGATAACTAGAGTTTTATCACCATTTAGTAATAGTGATAAAACAATTCGATTATGCGAAGCGTACGAGTGAAGCTGTCACAAGAGAATGAGATAGAGATTTAAGTTTTGACATAGTCATAGTGAAATTCCGGAATTTAAGGAATTTAAAAGAAAATTTTTGGAAATCTAAAAGATTTGATTCTTCGGCGAATAAGGAAATTATGATCTTCTTTGATTTAATGCAATAATCTGTTTCGATTTCTTTGTCGGATATATTACTATAAATCCGCAGTTAATGCTCTCTTCTATTTGCTGCGATTTATACTCCAATTTCTATTTTAGAGCTTCATTCTTTCGTTTCCTCTTCTTGCGATTGAGTATCTCTTGTAATGATCCGGAATTCGTAGGTATGAAATTTGAAATGAACATAGCTTTTAGAAAGAAATGGTAATGGCATGATTTTGATTTGTCAAATTACCAGAATGTCCTGGAAAAGACTGAATCATCAAGAAATATTTTCTTGATATTTTAGAATTTAGATAGAATGTAAGAGCCGTGTAACATGACATATGATGATGGTACTGTGAATCATCACATTCCATTAGAAACTCAACATGACTTACTGTAATATAATGAAGTTGATCAAGTTTCATTATATTATACTAATTCATGCATCAGTTCCCAACACTGCTTCAGAACATTCCTATTTTAAACTCGAAGGTTTTAGAACTTAGAAACTAACACAGTTTTTTTTTTTTTTTTTTTTTTATGTTGTAACGCAGATGTTACGGAAAGATACATGATCTCTGATAAGAATAGTTGTGAAAATATCTCCAAAAATATGGAGAATATATATAACGGAAGATATGAAGATATCTTATAATATCTAAGATAAGATGATGATGAAGAATATCATCCGGGCAAGGTTTAGAATAAAGAGTAGGGTTCTTACTAATGATTTCAGCAGGCACTGAATCATTTGGATTCTTTGAAAGCAGATCCAGTTCTTGTATTTGTTCTTTGTTTCCTTCACGGTTAGCTCAATCCGTTTTTCATTACCAAATTTGCTATCGAGTGTTTCTTACACTTTCTTCTTTATCATTAACTTTTAACCATTAAGACCATCTACAACATGCTGCTTCGTCAGCATTTTCAAAGTTAACAGATCTGGGTCATCGGTTATCAAACCGAGGTGATTTCAGGAGCATTGTGTTTTTAGATGATTAAACACGGATGGTAGTATGGTGGATTGTAAAAGGTTCTCTGGTAACAACGTCGAAAGGATAACGTAGATATATATCGAGGTTATAATAAGAGTAGTCCTACTGAGAAGTCGAAGTGGAGCTGTGACAAAATTGGCTACTTTGAAAAGGAATCGTAAGGTTGTTTATGTTAATAACTGGTAAAGGATTCAACACGAGTACGTGTTAATCTAGGAATTTAGGTTCGAGAGTTTTTCAGATGCATAAATCTTTTCTTCCGTAGATGAAGTACAGCTGGTTCATCTTCCTGATCGAGATGTTTTCAAAAATCATGAAAGATTTGAACGCGGATCGTAATTGTCGAGGTACAAATGAGGTTTAAGATGAAATCAAGTGGCAAACTTGAAGATTAGTTTTAGTTTCATATGTTATAATCAACATTTTAATTCATTTTAATTGTCCAAAGTTAGCAGTCTAATAGTCCGATTGTCCAATGGTCCATTAGTTCAACAGTTCAATATATTCATATATAATTTAATATACATAATTAATTAATACGTATCGTGACCCGTGTACCAGTCTCAGTGTCGATCACAACTCAAAGTATATATATATTTTGGAATCAACTCCAATCCTGTATAACCAACTCCCACCTTCACATATAGAGTGTCTACGGTTGTTCCGAAATATATATATAGATGGGTCAATATGATAAATCGAAACCTTGTATACGTGTCCCGTTATTTAAAATGCGTAAAATAAATAAATGTATATCATGACCCATTATACAACGTGTTGTCTCAGAATTAATCCGACGTGTTGTTGTACATGTGTCCCGACGGTATGTAAAGTACAGAAATTAAAATTGCGAGAATGTAAATTGCGATAAATTAAATATTAATCAGTTAGCTGGGAATAGTTAGCCGGAACAGTTAGCGTGGAATCCTTAACAATATTTCAATTAGTTAATTCGTCTGTTTCTAACAAATTTTATTTTGTCCCATGTTTTCTTCATTATGCCACTTGTTGGATTCTGATAGGTCAAAATCCAAATATGAAATTTGAATGAAAATGGTTATTCTGTGGTGAACGGATACGTATATCGGTGATTGTAAGTAGGATAGTAAATGACCGTTGAATCAGATTCGAAGAATGTACAGTGTAACTTGTTAATGTGAATTTTAAATATTCCTTGGGTACTACCCACCCGTTAAAATATTTTCATCATTAACAGTTTATACGAAAGAATTTTTAATTACGATCTTTATGAAAATATACTTGCATATATATTTTCTTCAGATGTAATTATGGATTTAATGAGTCAATAAGATTTTATACTCATTTGATTTATTGTTAGCACTTGATTACATGATCTCTAAAACTTTAGAGATTACATAATTTCCATGTCGGACGAAGGTAAATGAAGTAGAACAATACGTAGAACGAAATTAATCGATGTAGAATGATATGTAAAACAAGGAGTATACTTGAAGTATAGATGATGATATTGAACTGTGTGATGTTGATATCCGAGGTACAGACCGTGGCGTTGAGATTTATGACGTGATTGTGGTTGGGGTGATAAGAATATTGTCGGCATTGATGATGGTGGTACGGATTATGCTGCGGGTGCTGTTGCTGGTGTCTCCACACCGAATTCTCCAAAGCCATCACTCGATCACGTAGTTCGTTAACTTCTTATATTATGTCGGGATGATTGACGATTGAAACGAGCGGGTGAGTAAGATTCGAAATATAGGATAATATATAATCGTAACGGGATATTTCTAGAAATGAGAGGGTAAATGGTTTCTCGAACAGGTTCGCCGGTAAGTGCTTTCAGGTTCATTGCCAAAAGAAAGTCGATGAATGGAATGGTTCTTCGATGTGAAATAATTTTCGAATATAGGATGATATTCTAACTACATAGAATATCTATATATATATAACACTAAGGATTTTGTAGACTACAGAAGAACCTACGGCATTTGTCAGGCAGGTCTACAGATGCGCTAAGATATGAATTATCAGATACGCTAAAATATGAATTTCGTCTATACACTATCGATGCACTGAATGCAGTAGAACGTGTCTAGACTTGAGAATGATAGGCAAGCAATTTCCTAAAGATGATAAGCAGATGGTTTCCGACTAGAAATGATAAGAAAAACTTTTGACATGCAGGCACGGTCGAAGTCCAGACTCATTAATGTATCCTAACAGCTGCTAGTTAGACACACTAATGCAAGACCCAGTTCACTAAGACCACCGCTCTGATACCAACTGTAAGGACCCGTCCTAATCCATCCGGACGAAGTAATCAACATTTGGTTCCTTTGCGATGATCGACTCCAAGTATTGTCCTTAACATGAGCAAATGCACAGCGGAAGACTTAATTCGTACCTGAGAACAACATGCTTTAAAACGTCAACATAAAGTTGGTGAGATATAGGTTTGATGCTAGCAGCGTTATAACTATGGACCTCAAGATTTCATATACATACATAATACACTCGCAAGTGTATGGAAAAGTCATTGAGCACTTGGTAACCATACTTAACATTTAAATCACAGCAGCATATTCTTAAGTAAACCCTACACCGTACCAAGTGTAGTAACGAAACGAAGTACTGTGCAACCGTTTAAAACTGGTCGTCCAGCCCGGTTGGGGTTGTCAGGCCCGATAGATCTATCAACAGGATTCGCGTTTACGCTCCTCACGTAAATATTAGCTACCAAGTATAAAGAAATATGCCATGGTACAACTCAACGTAGATTTTATTTTTGATCACTTGTGTCCATATCGTAAATCATTTATAAAAACAGCGCATGTATTCTCATCCCAAAATATTTAAAGTTTAAAAGGGGACTATATACTCACCATACTGTATTTTGTAGTAAAAATACATATAACATCATTGATCAAGTATAAGGTTGGCCTCGAATTCACGAACCTATATCATTCGTATATCTATTAATACATATAATCGTAACCAAACAAATTTATATATTATTATTAATGGTATAATTTTTATTTTAATAAATTATATGTTATTTGTATATATTTATAAATAAAAATTTTAATATAGTTAAATGTTATATTATACATCTTTTTATATAAGAATTCTTTTGTTTAGATAATTTAGTTATAATAATACTAAAATAAGTATAATGATAAAAATAATAATAATAATAATAATAATAATAATAATAATAATAATAATAATAATAATAATAATATTAATATTAATAATATAATACTGGTAATAATAATAATAATAATAATAATAATAATAATAATAATAATAATAATAATAATAATAATAATAATAATAATAATAATAATAATAATAATAATAAATATCATTGTTTTGTAATGGTAATATCATTAGTAATAATTTTAGTACTAATTTACTTATCATAATTATAGTTGTAAAAAAAATAAATAATAGTTAATGATACTAAAAATTTTAATAATCAAAATTTTAATAATTCTAATGATAATAATTATAATTATAACAATAATAACAACAATAATAATAGTGATTTTTAGAAGTTAAAACTACCTCAAGAATCCCTTTAAAAAAAATAGTTGCCATTCGCGGGGCTCGAACCCTCGACCCGTTGCACACACGAACCAACACCTTACCATTGCTCCATTTTCATTTTTCTGGTTATATTCTTATGCTATATCTATTAAACCCGTATAACTGATTCTACTTCATCTTCATCATAAGTTCTAATTCGATCAAGGTTCAAATCACCTTCATAAAGTTTTATTTATTTAGTTTAAGAATTATTTAACAAACAGAAACTGATTACAGTTTAATTCAATTAATAAAAACATCAAAAACAAAAATTAAGAAAACTGTAAAATCCCGTTTAATTCTTCACGAACTCAAGATCAAAATCGAAGATTTTGAACGTTTTGGCTGAAAGTTTTTACACAAAGAATGTTTGAAAACTTTTCTGTAATCTTTATAGTCTTAATTCCACTTAATTCGTAACACAGAGGTCAAATTTAAATGAAGAACCCGTTTTGATTTCCAAAATTAAGATCCGATATGAAAACTTAAAATCTGAAACTTTACAGGAAGTTTAGGTGTAAGATTTCTAATCCAAACTGTATTTAAAGATTTTGAAATAACATTCAAATTCGGATTTTGGACTAGTGGAGTAAGAACAGAGGTTGTGACCCGTTTCTTTAAAAAAATTCAGTTTAATTTTCAATTGTAGCTCAGTTACTGCTGTAGTCAGAATTTAAGACGATGTGGAAGGGGTGAATGGTTTACGTTTACTAGCTAACCTCCCGTTTTATACAGATTTTGGGTGTCGACTTATTTACCTCAAGAACAGAAGAATAAATAAAAAAAATAGTTCGAAGTGGACTGCTAACCAAATTTTTTTGTTTGTGTTCAATAATTTGATTCGTTTTTGGTACCAGTTAAATAGCAGAAGAAAAAAAATCTAATTAGATTTAGACGCGTGATTCTCTGATTTTATAGATAAATTGTTTTAATTTTTATTAAATAATAATTATATTATAAAGATATTGATATCATTATATATATTATTAATAATAATAAACATACTAATTAAAATAACTCAGTATTAATAAGATTAATAATAAAGATAATAATGATAACAATATTAATATTTCTAATAATAATAATAATAATAATAATAATAATGATACAAAAAAAATGATCACTTTAATTAGTAGTAATGGTGATAATAATAATATGATAATATTAATAATAACAATAATGATAATACAATTAATAATTAGGATATATCAAATCTCATATCTATATCTTTTATATTTGAAATAACAATAATATAAGTAATACAGATATTAATATTAATATTAATTTTAATACTAATAATGTAAATATTAATGTAACAACTTTTAAACTTTAAAATTTTAATATATTAACTTCACAACTTGTTAAATATGTAATACTAAAATAATAAAATATTTGGATGTTTAATATTTATGTACTTTATATATACATTACAATACATATAATATTAATTACGTACAGTTGTCACATATATATATGTATATATATATTCTACTTTCACATAATTGTTCGTGAATCATCGGGCATCGTCAAAAGGTAAATAATTATCCGAATATAGTTTTCAAACTTTCTAGACTCAACATTACAGATTTTGCTTATCGTGTCGGAAACATATAAAGATTAAGGTTTAAATTTGGTCGGAAATTTCCGGGTCGTTACATATAATGCGAATTGCATTTTTGTAACAAACGATCTCTGCTTTCACTTCTTTCAACCAGTCCATACCGATTATCACATCAAAACTCCCTAACTCTACTGGTATCAAATCAATCTTAAATGTTTCGCTAACCAGTTTAATTTCTCGATTCCGACATATATTATCTGTTGAAATTAATTTACCATTTGCTAATTCGAGTAAAAATTTACTATCCAAAGGCGTCAATGGACAACTTAATTTAGCACAAAAATCTCTACTCATATAGCTTCTATCCGCACCCGAATCAAATAAAACGTAAGCAGATTTATTGTCAATAAGAAACGTACCCGTAACAAGCTCCGGGTCTTCCTGTGCCTCTGCCGCATTAATATTGAAAACTCTTCCGCGGCCTTATCCATTCGTGTTCTCCTGGTTCGGGCAATTTCTAATAATGTGGCCCGGTTTTCCACATTTATAACAAACTACATTGGCATAACTTGCTCCGACACTACTTGCTCCGCCATTACTCGTTCCGACACCATTTGTTCCTTTCGTTCTATTAACCCCTGGTCCGTAGACCTCACACTTCACTGCGCTATGACCATTTCTTTTACACTTGTTGCAAAATTTGGTGCAGAACCCCGAGTGATACTTTTCACACCTTTGGCATAGCTGTTTCTGATTGTTGTTGTTGTTGCGGTTATTATTGTTGTTGGGATGATTGTTGTAGTTGCTGTTGTAGTTGCTGTTGTTGTTGTTGTTGTTGGGCCGTTTGTTGTAGTTGCGATTGATGTTGCGATTGTTGGGATAATTGTTGCGATTATTGTTGTAATTGCTGTTGTTGTTGTATTGGTGATTCTTATCACCGTTTTCCTCCCACTTTCTTTTGACTTGCTTCACATTGGCCTCTTCAGCAGTCTGTTCTTTAATTCTTTCTTCAATCTGGTTCACTAGTTTGTGAGCCATTCTACATGCCTGTTGTATGAAGGCGGGCTCGTGTGAACTTATATCTTCTTGGATTCTTTCCGGTAATCCTTTCACAAACGCGTCGATCTTCTCTTCCTCATCTTCGAATGCTCCCGGACACAATAGGCACAATTCTGTGAATCGTCTTTCGTACGTGGTAATATCAAATCCTTGGGTTCGTAACCCTCTAAGTTCTGTCTTTAGCTTATTGACCTCGGTTCTAGGACGGTACTTCTCGTTCATCAAGTGCTTGAATGCTGACCACGGTAGTACATACGCATCATCTTGTCCCACTTGCTCTAGATAGGTATTCCACCATGTTAACGCAGAACCTGTGAAGGTATACGTAGCGTACTTCACTTTGTCCTCTTCAGTACACTTACTTATGGCAAACACCGATTCGACCTTCTCGGTCCACCGTTTCAATCCGATCGGTCCTTCGGTTCCATCAAATTCCAAAGGTTTGCAGGCAGTGAATTCTTTGTAGGTGCATCCTACACGATTTCCTGTACTGCCAGATCCAAGGTTATTGTTGGTATGTAGCGTAGCCTGTACTGCGGCTATGTTTGAAGCTAGAAAAGTACGGAATTCCTCTTCATTCATATTCACGGTGTGTCGAGTAGTCGGTGCCATTTCCTTCAAAATAGTCAAATGGAACAAGTTAATCATACAGAATATTAAGAGTAGTTAATAGTATTTTGTAGCATAATATGAACTCATTTATAAAAGCTTTTTCTTCATATTAGCGTTTTATAAGTTTAAATTCGGGTAGTACCTACCCGTTAAGTTCATACTTAGTAGCTAATATACAATTCAACTACTACAATTCTATATGAAAAACTGATTGTAATAATATTTCGCGTTCAAACTTTTATACAATATTTTACAAACTTACAATACCGCTTATTTTACATAAGGCATGAAATATAGCACACAATAACTTTGATACAAGATAGTTGTGAAGATAATTCTAGGTAGTACACAAGTCGTTCAGCAAAGGCAATAAAGACACGTAATTCATACGTCCAGAAACAAGTCATGCATTCTGGTTTTACTAGGACTACTTCCCATCCTTGGTCTTGTGGAACATAACCGTTATGGCCGTTGATAAGACAGCGTATTGTAACGTCGTCAAAGGGACGAGGGTTACGTAATGACCAACAGTCTCGTAATAACCTAAAAACCTCATTTCTTACCCCAATTACCGACTCCGTCACTTGTGGGAACGTTTTGTTTAATAGTTGTAGCCCGATGTTCTTGTTCTCACTTTGGTGAGAAGCGAACATTACTAATCCGTAAGCATAACATGCTTCTTTATGTTGCATGTTAGCCGCTTTTTCTAAATCACGAAGTCCTATATTCGGATATACTGAGTCAAAATAATTTCTTAACCCGTTGCGTAAAATAGCATTTGGGTTCCCCGCAATATATGCGTCAAAGTAAACACATCGTAACTTATGGATTTCCCAATGTGATATCCGCCATCTTTCGAACGAAAGCCTTTTATAAACCAAGGCAATCTTGGAACGTTCTTCGAATGTCTTACAAACTGATCTCGCCTTAAATAGTTGTGTCGAAGAATTCTGACCGACTCTAGACAAGTTTTCATCAATCATGTCTCCGGGTAGGTCTCTTAAAATATTGGGTTGTCTATCCATTTTGTGTTTTTATACTGTAAAATAGACAAGAGTTAGATTCATAAAAAAAAATACTTATTAATACAAGCAATTTTTTACATATATCATAAAGCATAAGCACACTATATTACATATATTACACCACACGAATGCAACTATCTTATTCCTACTCGCTTGTTTCTTCTTCTTCGGTTTTGGTTCGTTTTGCCAAGTTTCTAGGGATATATGATGTTCCCCTAATACTAGCTGTTATTTTCCACAACGGTTTAGAAAAACCTGGTGGTTTAGAGGTTCCTGGGTCATTGTTACAACTTAAGGACTTCGGGGGTTGACGATACATATAAAGTTCACCGGGGTTGGAATTAGATTTCTCTATTTTGATGCCCTTTCCCTTATTATTTTCTTTTGCCTTTTTAAATTCAGTTGGGGTAATTTCTATAACATCATCGGAATTCTCGTCGGAATCCGATTCATCGGAGAATTGGTAATCCTCCCAATATTTTGCTTCCTTGGCGGAAACACCATTGACCATAATTAACCTTGGTCGGTTGGTTGAGGATTTTCTTTTACTTAACCGTTTTATTATTTCCCCCACCGGTTCTATTTCCTCCTCCGGTTCCTCTTCTTCCGGTTCTGATTCTTCTTCCGATTCCGACTCTTCTTCCGGTTCCTCTTCGGGAACTTGTGAATCAGTCCACGAATCATTCCAATTTACATTTGACTCTTCATTATTATTAGGTGAGTCAATGGGACTTGTTCTAGAGGTAGACATCTATCACATAATATCAAACACGTTAAGAGATTAATATATCACATAATATTCACATGTTAAAAATATATAGTTTCCAACAAAATTTGTTAAGCAATCATTTTTCAAGTAAACACGGTCGAAGTCCAGACTCACTAATGCATCCTAACAAACTCGATAAGACACACTTGAAATGTCCCGTTCTTATTGATTAAAAACGTTCCATATTAATTGATTTCGTTGCGAGGTTTTGACCTCTATATGAGACGTTTTTCAAAGACTGCATTCATTTTAAAACAAACCATAACCTTTATTTCATCAATAAAGGTTTAAAAAGCTTTACGTAGATTATCAAATAATGATAATCTAAAATATCCTGTTTACACACGACCATTACATAATGGTTTACAATACAAATATGTTACAACAAAATAAGTTTCTTGAATGCAGTTTTTACACAATATCATACAAGCATGGACTCCAAATCTCGTCCTTATTTAAGTATGCGACAGCGGAAGCTCTTAATAATCACCTGAAAATAAACATGCTTAAAACGTCAACAAAAATGTTGGTGAGTTATAGGTTTAACCTATATATATCAAATCATAATAATAGACCACAAGATTTCATATTTCAATACACATCCCATACATAGAGATAAAAATCATTCATATGGTGAACACCTGGTAACCGACATTAACAAGATGCATATATAAGAATATCCCCATCATTCCGGGACACCCTTCAGATATGATATAAATTTCGAAGTACTAAAGCATCCGGTACTTTGGATGGGGTTTGTTAGGCCCAATAGATCTATCTTTAGAGTTCGCGTCAATTAGGGTGTCTGTTCCCTAATTCTTAGATTACCAGACTTAATAAAAAGGGGCATATTCGATTTCGATAATTCAACCATAGAATGTAGTTTCACGTACTTGTGTCTATTTTGTAAATCATTTATAAAACCTGCATGTATTCTCATCCCAAAAATATTAGATTTTAAAAGTGGGACTATAACTCACTTTCACAGATTTTTACTTCGTCGGGAAGTAAGACTTGGCCACTGGTTGATTCACGAACCTATAACAATATATACATATATATCAAAGTATGTTCAAAATATATTTACAACACTTTTAATATATTTTGATGTTTTAAGTTTATTAAGTCAGCTGTCCTCGTTAATAACCTACAACTAGTTGTCCACAGTTAGATGTACAGAAATAAATCGATAAATATTATCTTGAATCAATCCACGACCCAGTGTATACGTATCTCAGTATTGATCACAACTCAAACTATATATATTTTGGAATCAACCTCAACCCTGTATAGCTAACTCCAACATTCACATATAGAGTGTCTATGGTTGTTCCGAAATATATATAGATGTGTCGACATGATAGGTCGAAACATTGTATACGTGTCTATGGTATCTCAAAATTACATAATATACAATACAAGTTGATTAAGTTATGGTTGGAATAGATTTATTACCAATTTTCACGTAGCTAAAATGAGAAAAATTATCCAATCTTGTTTTACCCATAACTTCTTCATTTTAAATCCGTTTTGAGTGAATCAAATTGCTATGGTTTCATATTGAACTCTATTTTATGAATCTAAACAGAAAAAGTATATGTTTATCGTCATAAAAATAAGTTACAAGTCATTTTTGTAAAGGTAGTCATTTCAGTCGAAAGAACGACGTCTAGATGACCATTTTAGAAAACATACTTCCACTTTGAGTTTAACCATAATTTTTGGATATAGTTTCATGTTCATAATAAAAATCATTTTCTCAGAATAATAACTTTTAAATCAAGTTTATCATAGTTTTTAATTAACTAACCCAAAACAGCCCGCGGTGTTACTACGACGGCGTAAATCCGGTTTTACGGTGTTTTCCGTGTTTCCAGGTTTTAAATCATTAAGTTAGCATATCATATAGATATAGAACATGTGTTTAGTTGATTTTAAAAGTCAAGTTAGAAGGATTAACTTTTGTTTGCGAACAAGTTTAGAATTAACTAAACTATGTTCTAGTGATTACAAGTTTAAACCTTCGAATAAGATAGCTTTATATGTATGAATCGAATGATGTTATGAACATCATTACTACCTTAAGTTCCTTGGATAAACCTACTGGAAAAGAGAAAAATGGATCTAGCTTCAACGGATCCTTGGATGGCTCGAAGTTCTTGAAGCAGAATCATGACACGAAAACAAGTTCAAGTAAGATCATCACTTGAAATAAGATTGTTATAGTTATAGAAATTGAACCAAAGTTTGAATATGATTATTACCTTGTATTAGAATGATAACCTACTATAAGAAACAAAGATTTCTTGAGGTTGGATGATCACCTTACAAGATTAGAAGTGAGCTAGCAAACTTGAAAGTATTCTTGATTTTATGTAACTAGAACTTGTAGAATATATGAAGAACACTTAGAACTTGAAGATAGAACTTGAGAGAGATCAATTAGATGAATAAAATTGAAGAATGAAAGTGTTTGTAGGTGTTTTTGGTCATTGGTGTATGGATTAGATATAAAGGATATGTAATTTTGTTTTCATGTAAATAAGTCATGAATGATTACTCATATTTTTGTAATTTTATGAGATATTTCATGCTAGTTGCCAAATGATGGTTCCCACATGTGTTAGGTGACTCACATGGGCTGCTAAGAGCTGATCATTGGAGTGTATATACCAATAGTACATACATCTAAAAGCTGTGTATTGTACGAGTACGAATACGGGTGCATACGAGTAGAATTGTTGATGAAACTGAACGAGGATGTAATTGTAAGCATTTTTGTTAAGTAGAAGTATTTTGATAAGTGTATTGAAGTCTTTAAAAAGTGTATAAATACATATTAAAACACTACATGTATATACATTTTAACTGAGTCGTTAAGTCATCGTTAGTCGTTACATGTAAGTGTTGTTTTGAAACCTTTAGGTTAACGATCTTGTTAAATGTTGTTAACCCAATGTTTATAATATCAAATGAGATTTTAAATTATTATATTATCATGATATTATCATGTATGAATATCTCTTAATATGATATATATACATTAAATGTCTTTACAACGATAATCGTTACATATATGTCTCGTTTAAAAATCATTAAGTTAGTAGTCTTGTTTTTACATATGTAATTCATTGTTAATTTACTTAATGATATGTTTACTTATTATAGTATCATGTTAACTATATATATATCCATATATATGTCATCATATAGTTTTTACAAGTTTTAACGTTCGTGAATCACCGGTCAACTTGGGTGGTCAATTGTCTATATGAAACATATTTCAATTAATCAAGTCTTAACAAGTTTGATTGCTTAACATGTTGGAAACATTTAATCATGTAAATATCAATCTCAATTAATATATATAAACATGGAAAAGTTCGGGTCACTACAGTACCTACCCGTTAAATAAATTTCGTCCCGAAATTTTAAACTGTTGAAGGTGTTGATGAATCTTCTGGAAATAGATGCGGGTATTTCTTCTTCATCTGATCTTCACACTCCCAGGTGAACTCGGGTCCTCTACGAGCATTCCATCGAACCTTAACAATTGGTATCTTGTTTTGCTTAAGTCTTTTAACCTCACGATCCATTATTTCGACGGGTTCTTCGATGAATTGAAGTTTTTCGTTGATTTGGATTTCATCTAACGGAATAGTGAGATCTTCTTTAGAAAAACATTTCTTCAAATTCGAGACGTGGAAAGTGTTATGTACAGCCGCGAGTTGTTGAGGTAACTCAAGTCGGTAAGCTACTGGTCCGACACGATTAATAATCTTGAATGGTCCAATATACCTTGGATTTAATTTCCCTCGTTTACCAAATCGAACAACGCCTTTCCAAGGTGCTACTTTAAGCATGACCATCTCTCCAATTTCAAATTCTATATCTTTTCTTTTAATGTCAGCGTAGCTCTTTTGTCGACTTTGGGCGGTTTTCAACCGTTGTTGAATTTGTATGATCTTCTCGGTAGTTTCTTGTATAATCTCCGGACCCGTAATCTGTCTATCCCCCACTTCACTCCAACAAATCGGAGACCTGCACTTTCTACCATAAAGTGCTTCAAACGGCGCCATCTCAATGCTTGAATGGTAGCTGTTGTTGTAGGAAAATTCTGCTAACGGTAGATGTCGATCCCAACTGTTTCCGAAATCAATAACACATGCTCGTAGCATGTCTTCAAGCGTTTGTATCGTCCTTTCGCTCTGCCCATCAGTTTGTGGATGATAGGCAGTACTCATGTCTAGACGAGTTCCTAATGCTTGCTGTAATGTCTGCCAGAATCTTGAAATAAATCTGCCATCCCTATCAGAGATAATAGAGATTGGTATTCCATGTCTGGAGACGACTTCCTTCAAATACAGTCGTGCTAACTTCTCCATCTTGTCATCTTCTCTTATTGGTAGGAAGTGTGCTGATTTGGTGAGACGATCAACTATTACCCAAATAGTATCAAAACCACTTGCAGTCCTTGGCAATTTAGTGATGAAATCCATGGTAATGTTTTCCCATTTCCATTCCGGGATTTCGGGTTGTTGAAGTAGACCTGATGGTTTCTGATGCTCAGCTTTGACCTTAGAACACGTCAAACATTCTCCTACGTATTTAGCAACATCGGCTTTCATACCCGGCCACCAAAAATGTTTCTTGAGATCCTTGTAAATCTTCCCCGTTCCAGGATGTATTGAGTATCTGGTTTTATGAGCTTCTCTAAGTACCATTTCTCTCATATCTCCAAATTTTGGTACCCAAATCCTTTCAGCCCTATACCGGGTTCCGTCTTCCCGAATATTAAGATGCTTCTCCAATCCTTTGGGTATTTCATCCTTTAAATTTCCCTCTTTTAAAACTCCTTGTTGTGCCTCCTTTATTTGAGTAGTAATGTTATTATGAATCATTATATTCATAGATTTTACTCGAATGGGTTCTCTGTCCTTCCTGCTCAAGGCATCGGCTACCACATTTGCCTTCCCCGGGTGGTAACGAATCTCAAAGTCGTAATCATTCAATAATTCAATCCACCTACGCTGCCTCATATTCAGTTGTTTCTGATTAAATATGTGTTGAAGACTTTTGTGGTCGGTATATATAATACTTTTGACCCCATATAAGTAGTGCCTCCAAGTCTTTAATGCAAAAACAACCGCGCCTAATTCCAAATCATGCGTCGTATAATTTTCTTCGTGAATCTTCAATTGTCTAGACGCATAAGCAATCACCTTCGTTCGTTGCATTAATACACAACCGAGACCTTGCTTTGATGCATCACAATAAATCACAAAATCATCATTCCCTTCAGGCAATGACAATATAGGTGCCGTAGTTAGCTTTTTCTTCAATAACTGAAACGCTTTCTCTTGTTCATCATTCCATTCAAATTTCTTCCCTTTATGCGTTAATGCAGTCAAGGGTTTTGCTATTCTGGAAAAGTCTTGGATGAACCTTCTGTAATAACCAGCTAGTCCTAAAAACTGGCGTATGTGTTTCGGAGTTTTTGGGGTTTCCCACTTTTCAACAGTTTCTATCTTTGCCGGATCCACCTTAATACCTTCTTTGTTCACTATGTGACCGAGGAATTGAACTTCTTCCAACCAAAATGCACACTTTGAAAACTTAGCGTACAATTCTTCCTTCCTCAATACTTCTAACACCTTTCTCAAATGTTCACCGTGTTCTTGGTCATTCTTTGAGTAAATAAGTATGTCATCAATGAAAACAATGACAAACTTGTCAAGGTATGGTCCACACACTCGGTTCATAAGGTCCATGAACACAGCTGGTGCATTAGTTAAACCAAACGGCATGACCATAAACTCGTAATGACCGTAACGTGTTTTGAAAGCAGTCTTTGGAATATCATCTTCTTTCACCCGCATTTGATGATACCCGGAACGTAAGTCAATCTTTGAATAAACAGACGAGCCTTGTAGTTGATCAAATAGGTTGTCGATTCTCGGTAGTGGGTAGCGGTTCTTGATGGTAAGTTTGTTCAACTCTCGGTAGTCGATACACAATCTGAATGTACCATCTTTCTTCTTGACAAACAAAACAGGAGCTCCCCACGGTGATGTGCTTGGTCGAATGAAACCACGCTCTAAAAGTTCTTGTAATTGGCTTTGCAGTTCTTTCATCTCACTGGGTGCGAGTCTGTAAGGAGCACGAGCTATTGGTGCAGCTCCTGGTACAAGATCTATTTGAAATTCAACGGATCGATGTGGGGGTAATCCCGGTAATTCTTTCGGAAATACATCAGGAAATTCTTTTGCAATGGGAACATCATTGATGCTCTTTTCTTCAGTTTGTACTTTCTCGACGTGTGCTAGAACAGCATAGCAACCTTTTCTTATTAGTTTTTGTGCCTTCAAATTACTAATAAGATGTAACTTCGTGTTGCCCTTTTCTCCGTACACCATTAAGGGTTTTCCTTTTTCTCGTATAATGCGAATTGCATTTTTGTAACAAACGATCTCTGCTTTCACTTCTTTCAACCAGTCCATACCGATTATCACATCAAAACTCCCTAACTCTACTGGTATCAAATCAATCTTAAATGTTTCGCTAACCAGTTTAATTTCTCGATTCTGACATATATTATCTGCTGAAATTAATTTACCATTTGCTAATTCGAGTAAAAATTTACTATCCAAAGGCGTCAATGGACAACTTAATTTAGCACAAAAATCTCTACTCATATAGCTTCTATCCGCACCTGAATCAAATAAAACGTAAGCAGATTTATTGTCAATAAGAAACGTACCCGTAACAAGCTCCGGGTCTTCCTATGCCTCTGCCGCATTAATATTGAAAACTCTTCTGCGGCCTTGTCCATTCGTGTTCTCATGGTTCGGGCAATTTCTAATGATGTGGCCTGGTTTTCCACATTTATAACAAACTACATTGGCATAACTTGCTCCGACACTACTTGCTCCGACATTACTCGTTCCGACACCATTTGTTCTTTTTGTTCTATTAACCCCTGGTCCGTAGACCTCACACTTCGCCGCGCTATGACCATTTCTTTTACACTTGTTGCAAAATTTGGTGCAGAACCCCGAGTGATACTTTTCACACCTTTGGCATAGCTGCTTCTGATTGTTGTTGTTGTTGTTGCGGTTATTATTGTTGTTGGGATGATTGTTGTAGTTGCTGCTGCTGCTGTTGTTGTTGTTGTTGTTGTTGTTGTTGTTGTTGTTGGGCCGTTTGTTGTAGTTGCGATTGATGTTGCGATTGCTGGGATAATTGTTGCGATTATTGTTGTAATTGCTGTTGTTGTTGTATTGGTGATTCTTATCACCGTTTTCCTCCCACTTTCTTTTGACTTGCTTCACATTGGTCTCTTCAGCAGTCTGTTCTTTAATTCTTTCTTCAATTTGGTTCACTAGTTTGTGAGCCATTCTACATGCCTGTTGTATGGAGGCGGGCTCGTGTGAACTTATATCTTCTTGGATTCTTTCCGGTAATCCTTTCACAAACGCGTCGATCTTCTCTTCCTCATCTTCGAATGCTCCCGGACACAATAGGCACAATTCTGTGAATCGTCTTTCGTACGTGGTAATATCAAATCCTTGGGTTCGTAACCCTCTAAGTTCTGTCTTGAGCTTATTGACCTCGGTTCTGGGACGGTACTTCTCGTTCATCAAGTGCTTGAATGCTGACCACGGTACTGCGTACGCATCGTCTTGTCCCACTTGCTCTAGATAGGTATTCCACCATGTTAACGCAGAACCTGTGAAGGTATGCGTAGCGTACTTCACTTTGTCCTCTTCAGTACACTTACTTATGGCAAACACCGATTCAACCTTCTCGGTCCACCGTTTCAATCCGATCGGTCCTTCGGTTCCATCAAATTCCAAAGGTTTGCAGGCAGTGAATTCTTTGTAGGTGCATCCTACACGATTTCCTGTACTGCTAGATGCAAGGTTATTGTTGGTATGTAGCGCAGCCTGTACTGCGGCTATGTTTGAAGCTAGAAAAGTACGGAATTCCTCTTCATTCATATTCACGGTGTGTCGAGTAGTCGGTGCCATTTCCTTCAAAATAGTTAAATGGAACAAGTTAATCATACAGAATATTAAGAGTAGTTAATAGTATTTCGTAGCATAATATGAACTCATTTATAAAAGCTTTTTCTTCATATTAGCGTTTTATAAGTTTAAATTCGGGTAGTACCTACCCGTTAAGTTCATACTTAGTAGCTAATATACAATTCAACTATTACAATTCTATATGAAAAACTGATTATAATAATATTTCGCGTTCAAACTTTTACACAATATTTTACAAACTTACAATACCGCTTATTTTACATATAGCATGAAATATAGCACACAATAAATTTGATACAAGATGGTTGTAAAGATAATTCTAGCTAGTACACAAGTCGTTCAGCAAAGGCAATAAAGACACGTAATTCATACGTCCAGAAACAAGTCATGCATTCTGGTTTTACTAGGATTACTTCCCATCCTTGGTCTTGTGGAACATAACCGTTATGGCCGTTGATAAGACAGCGTGTTGTAACGTCGTCAAAGGGACGAGGGTTACGTAATGTCCAACAGTCCCATAACAATCTAAAAACCTCATTTCTTACCCCAATTACCGACTCCGTCACTTGTGGGAACATTTTGTTTAATAGTTGTAGCCCGATGTTCTTGTTCTCACTTTGGTGAGAAGCGAACATTACTAATCCGTAAGCATAACATGCTTCTTTATGTTGCATGTTAGCCGCTTTTTCTAAATCACGAAGTCCAATATTCGGATATATTGAGTCAAAATAATTTCTTAACCCATTGCGTAAAATAGCATTTGGGTTCCCCGCAATATATGCGTCAAAGTAAACACATCGTAACTTATGGATTTCCCAATGTGATATCCCCCATCTTTCGAACGAAAGCCTTTTATAAACCAAGGCATTCTTGGAACGTTCTTCGAATGTCTTACAAACTGATCTCGCCTTAAATAGTTGTGCCAAAGAATTCTGACCGACTCTAGACAAGATTTCATCAATCATGTCTCCGGGTAGGTCTCTTAAAATATTGGGTTGTCTATCCATTTTGTGTTTTTATACTGTAAAATAGACAAGAGTTAGATTCATAAAAAAAATACTTATTAATACAAGCAATTTTTACATATATCATAAAGCATAAGCACACTATATTACATATATTACACCACACGAATACAACTATCTTATTCCGACTCGCTTGTTTCTTCTTCTTCGGTTTTGGTTCGTTTTGCCAAGTTTCTAGGGATATATGATGTTCCCCTAATACGAGCCGTAATTTTCCACATTGGTTTAGAAAAACCTGGTGGTTTAGAGGTTCCCGGGTCATTGTTACAACTTAAGGACTTCGGGGGTTGACGATACATATAAAGTTCATCGGGGTTGGAATTAGATTTCTCTATTTTTATGCCCTTTCCCTTATTATTTTCTTTTGCCTTTTTAAATTCAGTTGGGGTAATTTCTATAACATCATCGGAATTCTCGTCAGAATCCGATTCATCGGAGAATTGGTAATCCTCCCAATATTTTGCTTCCTTAGCGGAAACACCATTGACCATAATTAACCTTGGTCGGTTGGTTGAGGATTTTCTTTTATTTAACCGTTTTATTATTTCCCCCACCGGTTCTATTTCTTCATCCGGTTCCGATTCTTCTTCCGGTTCCGATTCTTCTTCTGGTTCCAACTCTTCTTCCGGTTCCTCTTCAGGAACTTGTGAATCAGTCCACGAATCATTCCAATTTACATTTGACTCTTCATTATTATTAGGTGAGTCAATGGGACTTGTTCTAGAGGTAGACATCTATCACATAATATCAAACGCGTTAAGAGATTAATATATCACATAATATTCACATGTTAAAAATATATAGTTTCCAACAAAATTTGTTAAGCAATCATTTTTCAAGTAAACACGGTCGAAGTCCAGACTCACTAATGCATCCTAGCAAACTCGATAAGACACACTAATGCAAAATTCTTGTTCTCTAAGACCAACGCTCGGATACCAACTGAAATGTCCCGTTCTTATTGATTAAAAATGTTCTATATTAATTGATTTCGTTGCGAGGTTTTGACCTTTATATGAGACGGTTTTCAAAGACTGCATTCATTTTAAAACAAACCATAACCTTTATTTCATCAATAAAGGTTTAAAAAGCTTTACGTAGATTATCAAATAATGATAATCTAAAATATCCTGTTTACACACGACCATTACATAATGGTTTACAATACAAATATGTTACAACAAAATAAGTTTCATGAATGCAGTTTTTACACAATATCATACAAGCATGGACTCCAAATCTCGTCCTTATTTAAGTATGCGACAGCGGAAGCTCTTAATAATCACCTGAGAATAAACATGCTTAAAACGTCAACAAAAATGTTGGTGAGTTATAGGTGTAGTGACCCGAACTTTTCCAGGTTTATATATA